>NC_049213.1:39275137-39467637 GCF_013347855.1 Anguilla anguilla | reverse complement strand
CTAGCTCTAACCCTAACCCTAACCCTAGCTCCAACCCTAGCCCCAACACTAACCCTAACCCTAACCCTAGCCCCAATCCTAACCCTAACCCTAGCTCCAACCCTAACCCTAACCCTAACCCTAGCCCCAATCCTAACCCTAACCCTAGCTCCAACCCTAACCCTAACCCTAGCTCTAACCCTAACCCTAACCCTAGCTCTAACCCTAACCCTAACCCTAACCCTAGCTCTAACCCTAACCCTAACCCTAACCCTAGCTCCAACCCTAACCCTAACCCTAACCCTAGCTCTAACCCTAACCCTAACCCTAACCCTAGCTCCAACCCTAGCTCTAACCCTAACCCTAACCCTAGCTCCAAAACCTAACTCTAACCCTAGCTCCAACCCTAACCCTAACCCTAGCTCCAACCCTAGCCCCAACACTAACCCTAACCCTAACCCTAACCCTAGCTCTAGCCCTAGCTCCAACCCTGACCCTAACCCTAACCCTAGCCCCAACACTAACCCTAACCATAACCCTAACTCTAGCTCCAACCCTAACCCTAACCCTAGCTCTAACCCTAACCCTAACCCTAACCCTAGCTCCAAACCTAGCTCTAACCCTAACCCTAACCCTAACCCTAGCTCCAAACCTAACTCTAACCCTAACACTAACCCTAGCCCCAGCTCCAACCCTAACCCTAACCCTAGCTCTAGCCCTAGCTCCAACCCTAACCCTAACCCTAACCCTAGCCCCAATCCTAACCCTAACCCTAGCTCCAACCCTAACCCTAACCCTAACCCTAGCCCCAATCCTAACCCTAACCCTAGCTCCAACCCTAACCCTAACCCTAGCTCTAACCCTAACCCTAACCCTAGCTCCAACCCTAGCCCCAACACTAACCCTAACCCTAACCCTAACCCTAGCTCTAGCCCTAGCTCCAACCCTGACCCTAACCCTAACCCTAGCCCCAACACTAACCCTAACCATAACCCTAACTCTAGCTCCAACCCTAACCCTAACCCTAGCTCTAACCCTAACCCTAGCTCTAACCCTAACCCTAACCCTAACCCTACTCCAAACCTAGCTCTAACCCTAACCCTAACCCTAACCCTAGCTCCAAACCTAACTCTAACCCTAACACTAACCCTAGCCCCAATCCTAACCCTAACCCTAGCTCCAACCCTAACCCTAACCCTAACCCTAGCCCCAATCCTAACCCTAATCCTAGCTCCAACCCTAACCCTAACCCTAGCTCTAACCCTAACCCTAACCCTAGCTCCAACCCTAGCCCCAACACTAACCCTAACCCTAACCCTAGCCCCAATCCTAACCCTAACCCTAGCTCCAACCCTAACCCTAACCCTAACCCTAGCCCCAATCCTAACCCTAACCCTAGCTCCAACCCTAACCCTAACCCTAGCTCTAACCCTAACCCTAACCCTAGCTCTAACCCTAACCCTAACCCTAACCCTAGCTCTAACCCTAACCCTAACCCTAACCCTAGCTCCAACCCTAACCCTAACCCTAACCCTAGCTCTAACCCTAACCCTAACCCTAACCCTAGCTCCAACCCTAGCTCTAACCCTAACCCTAACCCTAGCTCCAAAACCTAACTCTAACCCTAGCTCCAACCCTAACCCTAACCCTAGCTCTAGCCCTAACCCCAACCCTAACCCCAACCCTAACCCTAGCCCTAACCCTAACCCTAACCCCAACCCTAACCCTAGCCCTAACCCTAACCCTAACTCTAGCTCCAACCCTAACCCTAACCCTAGCTCTAACCCTAACCCTAGCTCTAGCCCTAGCCCCAACCCTAACCCTAACCCTAACCCTAGCCCCAACCCTAACCCTAACCCTAACGCTAACCCTAGCCCCAACACTAACCCTTACCCTAACCCTAACTCTAGCTCCAACCCTAACCCTAACCCTAGCTCTACGCCCTAACCCTACCCCTAACCCTAACCCCAACCCTAGTCCTAACCCTAACCCTAACCCTAGCCCTAACCCTAACCCCAATCCTAACCCTACCCTGGCCCTAACCCTGGGCCTAACCCTTACCTTTAACCGAACCCCAACCTTATACATAATATAACAAATCAATAATTTAAGCTTAAAAAACCGTTTGAATAGTCAAAATAAAATAAACCCCCTGCCCGCTCGCCCTCCAACTCCTTAGACTGTAGTATGGAGATTGAACATGTGAGTACAATGCCCAGTCAGGCATTGAGAATGACCAGCGCAATCTCGCGATAATCATTCATGGTTTACTCAGCTCATGTTCATCCTCCCGTTAAACGATTAATTAAACCATAGAATTTAACAGAGTTTTTTATAAACAATAAACTTACAAATAATATAATAAACCAATAATTTAATATTAATAAAATCGTTTTTAATAGTTAACAGAGAACAAACCCTCTACCCTCTCGCCCTCCCAACTCCATAGACTGTAGTATGGAAGTTGAACATGTGAGTACAATGCCCAGTCAGGCATTAAGAATGACCAGCGCAATCTCGCGGTAATCATTCGCTGTTTACTCTGTCCATGTTCATCCTCCCGTTAAATGGATAATTAAACCATGATATTTAACGAAGTATTTATCAGTAATTTAGCAAATTAATATAAACGTTTTAGAAAATCTATTTCATAAAGTTAATGAAAAAACATCTTCACCCGCTCGCCCTCCAACTACTTAGGCTGTAGCATGGAGGTTGAACGGGTGAGTATGATGCCCAGACAGGCATCTAGCGTGACCAGCGCAATCTCGCTGCTCATTCTCTTTACTCTCCCTATGTTCATCCTCCCGTTAAATGGTTAATCAAACCATAATATTTATGGTAGCATAGAGGTTGACTAGTGGAGTGCAGTGTCCAGTCGGGTGTCTTATCGTCCGGTCTGCCGTTCGTCCTTTCGTCCGTCAGTTCGTGTCTTTGGGTCGGTTTGTCTGGTCGCATGCTCGGCCATTCACCCGTCCAATTGCCCGCCTGTTCGGTCGATCGGTTGTCTGTGCTTTCGGCCGTTCGCCTACTTCCATTCGATTGCTCGGCTGTTCGATTGTCCGTTCGTTCGTTCGTTGGTCCGGACTTTTGAGAAGCATTCGTATGGTTGCCAGATTGACCATGCGTTCGTGCAATCGCCCGGCCGCTCGTTCGTTCGATCGGTCTTTCGCCGGCTCGTGCGTTCGTTGGGGGAACTATTTGGACATCTGGAACGTGGCCGACGCAATCTCGCGGCTCATGATTCCTATTGTGCTCACCATAATCACCCTCTCGTTAAAAGACAAAATCGTGTACATGGTAGCATGGATGTGGACTGGTCGAGTATGTTGTCCAGGGACAACAGAAAGTAGCAGCGCAATCTCGCTGTGAAAGACTCCTCTTTTGCTCACCAGAACATACTCCCGTTAAATTAGCAAACCTTCATCCCGGATTATAGCCACGATTGAGAGTTGTGCTCGACAGGCGTAGGCCCGTGCATGCCCTTGGTCTCCCCCGACCAACCACGCAGTCTATGTACTGTGATGGGGGGAGCCATTGTAATATTCTACGCCCTAACCCTAACCGTAACCCTAACCCTAACCCTATCCCTATCCCTATCCCTATCCCTAACTTGCCCGTAGGTATGAGGTTAGGTGTTAGGGTTAGGTGACTTAGGCGCATCAACTGTCTTAACGACTACTTGTATTTATTTATTTTTATTTTTATTTTTCCATAGATTGCGTTGTTGCCGTTCTCGTTGTTAGTGTTAATCAGTTTAACCATCAGGGTCCAAGTTGAACTATGCGGTTGTTCCCTGTACTTGGACCGGTACTTCTCTCTAGGGGTTTCGTCATACTTGTTCCTGGTTATGGTTATACACTTTGTTGTACGTCGCTCTGGATAAGAGCGTCTGCCAAATGCCTGTAATGTAATGTAATGTAATGTAATGTATGAGTGTGTGTGTGAATGGTGTGTGCCCTGTGATAGATTGGTGGCCTGTCTCTCTCCCAGTGCATGCTGCGTGTGCATGGCGTATGTGTGTGTGTGTGTGTGTGTGTGTGTGGGCTTGTATTATTATCTTTGTGAGAACCAAATGTCCCCACAAGGATAGAAAGATGAGGAAAATAATGCAAGGTGGGGACCTTTTGCTGGTACCCACAAGTTCAAGAGGCTGTTTTAGGGTTAGTACTTAGGGTTAGGGTTACAATTAGGTTAAGGGTAGGGTTAAGGTTAGGCATGTAATGGTTGGGGTTAGGGTTAGGGTTAGGGTTAGAGGTTATGGAATGAATGTAAGTCAATGGGAAGTCCTCACAAGTATAGCAATACGAACATGTGTGTGTGTGTGTGTGTGTGTGTGTGTGTTTGTGTGTGTGTATGCTCTTTAATTGGCTCTTTAGTAAATGCATGTGTGTGTGCAAGTGTGTATATGCACGCTCATTTTGTAAAATTTAAGAACTGAGTTTCATCTTCATATTAGTTTGTCACAACACAAATACTGTCATAGCAATGCCTCTAAATGGCTCCATTAGTTCAACCAAATTAAAATTTGCCCAGAGAACACCTGTAGGGGGAAGCCAAGCTCATAACAGCTTTTTTATTACAGCAGACAATAATTCATTAACTCCATTAAAAAAAAACAGGAGAATTAAAATCCAGAATTTATGATCACAAGTTATTTTGCATCTTTTTGAGAACCATGCCGAGCACTCCAATTTGTCACGCGTTGTTTGTATCAAGGACAAATTCTGCTTGTTTTTTCGCTAATGAACAGACCCTCGCTGGAGCCTTTGACATTGGCATGGTATACTGTAAGGACACACTGTGTACACGGCCACAACCTCCATTCACACACAGGGATTGTATCCCATTTGCCAGTTCTCTGTTACTGCATCAAGCGTGAATACATTTCAAATTATTCGTAAAACCTTTCTGGTGGGACCGGCGCTGGCTGGTTTTATCATTGTTTTCTCAGTTCTGAGAAATGTGTTGAAGTAGAGAAACTTCTACTTTGACCTTATTAGGAATGTAAGAAATATAAGATTATAAAACACACACACACACACACACACACACACATGAAAATACCACCAACTGTTTGTGTTTGTGAAATGTGTGCTTTTGCCATGTGTGTTGGTGCGTCGGTTGTTAGGATGATTTATAAACAGTGTATATGGGGCGATATAGCTCAGGAGGTAAGACCGATTGTCTGGCAGTCGGAGGGTTGCCGGTTCAAACCCCGCCCTGGGCATGTCGAAGTGTCCTTGAGCAAGACACCTAACCCCTAACCACTAACTGCTCTGGCGAATGAGAGGCATCAATTGTAAAGCGCTTTGGATAAAAGCGCTATATAAATGCAGTCCATTTACCATATTCTGAACTCTTCCTTCTGAGGAAATAAGCCTTGGCATTTTGAGTTGCTCCACAGCATATGAGGGGTGATTAAGAGACACGCTCTGATATGATCAGGGCCAGCTGTCTGCGCCAGGAGCAATGGCTGACTAAGCAGCTGCAGCTTGCCTGGTGCATCAGGACAGGGTGAATCTGTGTGAAGGGCACTAAGGTCCCCATTAGGAGGTTCTTGGGCACCCAGTTCCCTCCTAGTCCCCATTAGGAAGTCCTGGTGTTCCGAGGCCCAATTAGGAGGTCTTGAAGCACCAGGTTCCCATTAGGGGGTCACCTGGTCTTCCTTAGAAGGTCCTGGAGCACAAGGTCTTCATTAGGAGGTCCTGGATGAGCTAGCCCCCATTAGGAAGTCCTGGTGTCCCGAGTCCCCATTAGGAGGTCCTGGATCACTGAGTCTGCATTAAGAGGTCCTGAGGCACCAGGTATCCATCAGGGGGTCCTGGATCACCTGGTCTTCCTTAGAAGGTCCCAGAGCACAAGATCTTCATTACGGACCTCCTCAATCACCTAGGACCCATTAGGATGTCCTGGAACATCAGGTCCCCATTAGGATGTAGTGGAACATCAGGTCCTCATTAGGAGGTCCTGGATGATATAGTCTGCATTAAGAAGTCCTGGAGCACAAAGTTCCCATTAGGAGGTCCTGGAACACAGTCTGCATTTTGAGGTCCTGGATCGCCAGGTCTTCATTAGGAGGTCCTGGAACACAAGGTCCCCATTCGGAATCACCGAGTCTGCATTTAGAGGTCCTGGAGCACCCCAGTCCCCGTTTGGAGGTTTTGGATCACCAAGGAACCCACTAGGAGGTCCTGTCAGCCAGGGGTTCCCAGACGTGGCCATGGGGACCAACTTTGCATGCTGGGTTTCATTCGTAACATCACCATAACATAACATAACGAGCTGTAAAATGTTCTTCGACACATTTCTTCAAAGTTAAGCACACTGTTTGTCTTTAACATTCACTTACAAGTAAATACATGTTATACTTTTTTTCCCTATTATTATTAACTTTTTTACAATTTTACATTGCAGTTTTATTACTGTTTTTAATTGATTTCTGGCGTACATCTCTGGATTTTTATCCATTCAAACTAACTATTCTATAGCTTGCTGTTTTCTAATTTTATCTTTGTTTTATCATCTCTGTAAAGCTCATTCTCCTACTTTACTGTATGCTGTAATATAAATAAAGTTTTTTTAAATTATTCATTGTAAGAACTTAAATACATTTTCAACAACTTTGCATCCATTTATGCATACATATATACTGAAGCAATGCAGGGTAAGTACCTTGCTCAAAGTTGCAACAGCAGTGTTGTACCTGGGAATCAAACCTGGGACCTCTAGGTTACAAGACCAGTTCCTTACCCATAATGCTACACTGCCACCCCAGGTACTGACTGTACACAAGCATACACACAGCACACACAGGACACACAGTCCTCAGGAGTATGCAAACCAGTGCTGTAGGCGGCATCATTAGTAAGTGCATTATCTACAACACAATATGCACACTGAATTTAATAAGCTGTTACTTGCACAAGGGTTTACTGTGCACTTCTAGGCAATAATATGCTATACTGTCAGAAGAAATGTACAAAAACTGTAGGCTTGTCACAGAGTCTAAAGTACGCTCATTGTGTCCAGTATTCTTTTTAGATTAGCATTCTAAAGTACGTGAGGGAACATGAACATTACATTACATTTATTTGGCAGACGCTTTTATCCAAAGCAACGTACAAAAAGCAACTGCACCCTAGATGTGAGTGTCTTACCCGTGTGAATGCTCCCCCCAGTGGGTCAGTAGAACAGCTAATGGAATGGTTTTGCTTCAGAAGTGTCTGAAGCAGTGTTAAATTACCACTCAGAGGTCAAACTGCACAACAGGAAAAGCATAAGCATTTACATTTAGGCTCTTGACTGCCATGGTGTGCTCCCCCCATCCCTCTCAAACCCCACCCCCCTCCCCCCCCCCATCCCCACCACACACACACATGCAGAGACTGAACGACTGAAGCTGCCCTCACTGGTTCACTGACTATCGTTTCGTCTGCCCCGCAGGTCAACATGTAGCGGAACTCTTCCACTCACCCAGGGCAACGGTGTCCGAGCAACAGCGCGACGGGGGGTCAAAGGTCGCGATTGACCGGTCTGGAGCGTACGCGCCGGTTCCACAAGGCTGAGCGGAAGGGGAAGAAAAGCGCGGGACCGTCCCGTCGAGGCGGCGGGAACGAAATCGGGCGTCGGGCCGCCAGGTGCCATTCGGCCGTAATGAAAAGCAAAGTGTAATAAATGACGCGGCAGAAATAGCCCGCGCTCCCGCTCGGGCCCCCTTCTCAAAGGGTGATAAATAACACGTAAAGAAAACACTAATGCCGGGCATTAATCCGAGCCGCCCTGCCAGACGGTGACGTTTCATTTCACTGTATTTAATTTACGGTGACTTTCCACCGGACACGCCGGATACGCCGGCTCTCTCTCACGTAGGAGGGTCACGCCGAAACGTGGCGGGGTGAACGCGCCGCCCCTTTCCCCGCGACGGTAACGGGGGAGACCAGACGCAGCGGCGAAACGTTCGCGTCTCACTGGGAATCCCAGCCTCGGGCAGGCCTGGGAAAAGCAGTCTGTCGCGCAGCCTTGATTTTTGTTTTTAAGGGAGGGACACTCTGTCAGCGGTCTCTACACAGACCGCGGGGCATTTAAAGTGCTCCACTTACACAGACGCCATGACCTACAAAAATAAATCATTATTATTTTAAAAATTATTATTCGTATATCATCTGGTCAGCCGCTCCCATTTTGTGTGTCCACATCATCCATGTTAACAAAGTGTGGGCAGCCTGTTGTGACCTTTAGTGAACAGGTGCATCACCTGCAATGCACCTGTACAGATTTATGTACGTGTGTGTGTGTGTGTGTGTGTGTGTGTGTGTGTGTGTGTGTGTGTGTGTGTGCCTTTGATTGGACCTACCAGATGGTTCATTCGACAGAAATCATTCCGCTTTGGAAAAAGTAACTGACACCAAAAAACTTGAGGCTTGATATGTACAAGATAGTTACTTGGATTACTCCACTGCTTGGAAATATTTCCATTGGTCAGTGTAGTCATTTGCCAGCGGCACTTGTGTCTTTAATTTGTTATTAATTTGACCTGTGACACATTTAAAACGAACAGTTTACAATTCAGTAAATCCACAGCAGCAGGAAACGTGCAGTAATAACACGGTTAGGTGCATTGTTGTTAGATTTAATTGTTTTATTCTTCTCTGAAACCTTCAGATTAAATGGTCTTGTTCATTTCTAAAAAGAAAAAAAAACAAAAAAACACCTGAGGTTATACGGTCTTGTTCATCTGTGAAAACCAGCGATTAAATTGTCTTGTTCATTAGTGAAAACAGATTGATTTGCCTTGTTCGTCTGTACAATTGTGCTTGGAACAAAAACTAGCCTTCACCCAGGACTGAGTCTGAAAACCTCCACTTCACAGAGAGAAACAATGTGCTAACGTCTATCAATGTAATGGAGGGGAAGAAAGCATGAGGTTCATTTTTAACAATGGTAAAATACATATTCATGTTTTTTAATCACACAAAAACGAGTATAGGCCAGGATGTGTGCTTCCCTCAGACATATAGGTTAGTAAATACAGGTTAGTGAATGGGATGGGGATTTGAAGGTTCTCTGCTAACTGATATTTCAGTGCCTGCATTGCTATTTTACTAGCCTTTTACATGGATGACAGAACCACTGTCACTCAAAAATATAGCACCCCGCTAAGTGCTATATAACACTATGATACATTGCCAACATGATAATATTTGACAAAATTGGTTGTTGTTGTTGTTGTTGCCGTCTTTAGGTCAACAAAGGCAGTATGCCAAATTAATGTTCAAAATCTTGGGAGTGCAATTCAAATTAATTTTCAAAGCTATTTATGTTGAATTTTTTGATGTTTAATTTCATCCATGCTAGATTGACAAATTGAGTATAGCATAGAAACTGCATACACAGAAAATGGCAGTAGCTGACATATTTAAAAAGTACACAGCATCCATTTTTTTTTTGGTTGTTGAAATGGCTTTGTTTCCTTCACGTCTAATCTCTCATATTTGAATATAATTGGCTGTTCGTATTGATTTTTCACAGGGGCAATACACTGATTTTCTTTGACAGCTTGGGGTGGTCACACGTCAATTACCCCGGAAAATAAGCATCGCTTTCCCATAATCCCAGGCCTCTTTAATTTCTCTCATTTCTTGGCTCGCCAGTTAGCTTCCATTGCCCACTGCGCTTATTGCCCCACCATTCCTGTTGCTTCACCTTCTACCAGCGAAGAAGAACAGCGTTTGGATAGGCCCATCGCCATTGTGCGATGGGGTTTTCACAGTTTCCCCAAAAGGAAAAAAAAGAAGCCAATTACTGGATCTTCCTGTGTGGACCTGATGGCTGTGCTCCGTTGCATTTCTTTTTAGTTGGGTCTGGACACTTTCCTGGCCTCTGGATCACTACATGCTGTTTTTAGATAAGAGAAACAGGACGACACATAGAAAAAAAAAGTTTGTGAATGAGGTGAGAAAGGAATTTTGAGAGGCTGGTTCAAAAAGCAGTTCCAAAGACCGGTACATCGGACCTGTTCACCAGCAAACACAAACAAGAACATAATTTAAACTGTAGCTTCGGTCTTGCTCATGGCTGAAGAGGAAATATTAGCCATGCAGCTTGGCACACATGCTTCCACATGATTCTGTAGTGATTGAAATAAAATACTGAATGTGCACAATGTACTGAAAACAATTGTAAAAGCATTGTATTCATGTAAAATAATATTCATTTTGACATTGTTGAGCATGCAGTTTTGCTCATTACATCGAATCTCTACTTTACACATGTTTTACAGATATTTTACACATGATTTACACATGTTTTACACTGGCTTTACACATGAGTTACACATGTCATTATGAGTGAATAATTTTGGAAGGCCCTGCTTGTTCCCAGCCCAAAAATCCTGTTTAGACCCGCTGAGGTACACAGGGAATAGCTCCTCCTCTATTGGGCTCCTTCGGATTTGGAAAAATATTTTTGGCTCTTGGAGATCCGAGCTGGATTACCTCACTGAAAGGCACCTGTTCCTCCTCCTCCCGCTCCAAGTGAGTCTGTGTGTGTGTGTGTGTGCATGTGCCTGTATACTGCGTGTGCGAGTGCATGCCTATGCATGTGCATGTGTACGCATTACGTTACATTTATTTGGCAGACACTTATATCTAAAGTGACATACAATAAGTGCATACCGAAGGTCAGTATGCTTGTGTGCATGTGTATGTGTGCATGCGCATGCATGTGCATGTATGTGAATGTGCGTGTGTGTGTGTTTGAGAATGAGAGTGCACATGGTATGTGCATGCATGTGTATGTATGTGAATATGCGTGTGTGTCCGTGCATGTGTGTGTGCCTGTGTGTGTGCGTGTGTGTGTGTGAGAATGAGAGTGCACATGGTATGTGCATGCATGTGTGTGTGTGAGTCTGTGGGTAATTATTCAGAGACAGCCAGGCAGAATCATGCCTGCAGAGCAGAGCCAATCACAGGGATGTCTCGCTTCAATAATGACATCCTGGAGAAGCATTTGCTAGGCCTCAAGCAAGGAGGGGGGATGGGGGGATTATTGTGAGATAAATAAATAGGGCACAATTTAAGTGTTATATGTTAATTATTGCATTTGAAGGCCCGAGGGTAATTTTGGCCTGACTTCGGAAGAATAAAAATGCAATTTTCACGTCATGACTGCAGTCTGTACACCCAAGGCTTTGTTAGGGTCTATTTTATTTTTTATATAAGATCATTTTCTTTAAGTCTCCCAGGTCTCTTGAGGGGGGGTGGGGGGGGGGGGCTGCTTATCAAACCACACAAGAGTGGGTTCACCCACTGTCGGCTAATGCCAACAGCCGGGCAGCCAGCGGCCAGCTCCTCATTAACAGTCCGCTGTGCCAAGATACGCTCGGTGAATTTGGCTTTCCGAAATGAAAAGTTTGAATTAGTCACCCTTCATTTTCTTCACAAACGCTCGCGTTGAAGGCAAGTTCGATCCTTATTTTATTCTATGTTTCGTTACGTTAGCCGGGTGTACAGCTGGATACTTTCTTAAATCGAGTTGGCTTGTTCAGGCATGCTCACACATCCTCCAGCCAGAAGTAGAACTGGCAGCAGACTCCGCTAACCCGCCTTTAATAAGAGAGACTGGGGCAGTCTGCCCTTTTTCATATTTCATATTTTGTCAGATGGGTAGAGAGGGGAATCAAACCCCGTTCAAATTAATTTATAACAACTGTTCTTTTATCCTAATTTATCCAATCAATTTAACTAACAGAACTTTGAAAGCATCACCATTATATGCACAGAACCCAGGGTTGCCAGATGTTCGGTTTTCAATCAGAATGTCTGGTTTTCAAATGATTTATCCAGATGCAGTTTGTGGTCCCAAAAGAATGTAATGTCCAGCCTGAGTAACTTACGGAAGAAATTTGGCCCAAGATTGAAGTGAATTAGCAATTTGTGTGTCAATGATTCCCATTATGGCATTTGGGTTTTCGAGGAGGACACCCTCCCTCCCTCCCTCCCTCCCAGTCCGACAGTTCTGAAGGGAAGCCGCATACCCCCCCCCCCCCCCCACCCCCCTCCCATCGGAACCCCCACCACCTCCTCGGTCAAATTCCGACCTCCTTCACAACTATGCTTCTACCTGTGCATGTTTTCTGGTTTCGACCAGACAAACCAAACAAAATTCCAAATCTGGCAACCCAAACAGAACCTCAACACCTCGGACCCGCTCAGAGTGGACCCTGATCTCCACTGGAATGAGTCGTGATGCGGGGATACAGTAGCCACCTGACGAATGGTGACTCATCGGCTAATTTCTTATGAACAGAAGGGACTGGAGCCGCGGGACTGGGTCGTGCCTTTTTAGTTTTCAGACGCTGTGAGAAGCGCAGAGATCCAACAGCATAGCTGAGAGGCCGGCGACCGCTTAGGGGTCCGTCAGAAACGGCTGCATTTTTACATTCCTTTCAAGCGAAAGAAATTTCCATTTCACTCCAGGACCCCAGCAAGGCCATGGAAACTGCAGGATGATGAGCTACTTTTTTCAAATAAAAAATAAAAAATTCATGGATTTATTTATTTCAGTGCATCTGAATTTAATGAGTACAAAATACAGACTTCTGGGTGGTTATTGCGGTCTTACTGTACTTTTCTTTGGACACTCCACAAAAGTGATATTCAATCAAATCGAGGCTGTTCTAGTCACGGATTCTACGTTGGATGCATCGGTACAGAGAAACGGATAAAAATGTTCAAGCTGAGACAAAGTGAAAGCATGTTTACACGGGTCTGCATGCTGACAGGAAGCAGCAGGCCGAACGGGACTATCGGTCTGCACGCTGACAGGAAGCATCAGGCCGGACGGGACTATCGGTCTGCACGCTGACAGGAAGCAGCAGGCCGAACGGGACTATCAGTCTGCACGCTGACAGGAAGCAGCAGGCCGAACGGGACTATCGGTCTGCATGCTGACAGGAAGCAGCAGGCCGAACGGGACTATCGGTCTGCATGCTGACAGGAAGCAGCGGGCCGGACGGGACTATCGGTCTGCACGCTGACAGGAAGCAGCAGGCCGAACGGGACTATCGGTCTGCACGCTGACAGGAAGCAGCAGGCCGAACGGGACTATCGGTCTGCACGCTGACAGGAAGCAGCAGGCCGAACGGGACTATCGGCCTGCACGCTGACAGGAAGCAGCAGGCCGAACGGGACTATCGGTCTGCATGCTGACAGGAAGCAGCAGGCCGGACGGGACTATCGGCCTGCATGCTGACAGGAAGCAACAGGCCGAACGGGACTATCGGCCTGCATGCTGACAGGAAGCAGCAGGCCGAACGGGACTATCGGTCTGCACGCTGACAGGAAGCAGCAGGCCGAGCGGGACTATCGGCCTGCATGCTGACAGGAAGCAGCGGGCCGAACGGGACGGAGAAACGCACGTGATTGCTGGAGGAGCCTCTCTGTGGTGGGCCTTACGAGGCCTGGAGGAGGGATCGCTCAGAGGGAAAACGAAGACGAAGACGGATGGGTCTCCCGGCGACTCATATTGATCACCTGCAAGGGCTCCCGCAGACGGAAAAACATAAGTCTTCATCACGGTCTTCTTCGGTCGAAAAAAAAAACTAAAAAATCTCCCCTCGGAAGCTTGCGATGTCAACAATGGTCTGCAGTTCGGACGCTCACACAGACACGAGCCGGAGGAAGACTGTTCCCCTGCAGCTAAACAGACGGCATTGTGGGACACGGACCTGTCTGCACGGACCGCCGGGGGCCCCCTGAACATCGCCCTGTGGGGCCCCCCGAATATCACCCTGCAGCCCCTATGGTGCTAATAATTTTAGCCGTGGATGTTTGAGTCAAAGCAGCAGTGGATACTCGAAGGCCTGCTCCTGAGGGGGTCTGGTCCAGGCTTGTCTGTGAAGCGTATTGTGACAATTGCTGTGAAATACGCTGTATAAATTAAATTTGATTGATTGATTGATTGAATCAAAACAGCAGTGGACGCTTGAGTCAAAACAGCAGATGAATGACTTGTTAGTCAGTTTATTCCTCTCCTATCATACACAGTTACCCTGGGAAATATAGAATTAATATTGCAGATAAGAATGTGCAGAGAAACCGGATATTTATATAGCCAAATATTTTCTAAATCCTACCAGGCTTACCCTGAGTTCAAAAGAACTAAGAATAGCTCTAAGCGCACCTACTCATTTACAAACTTGACTCTAATTATAATCACACTTGACCCTTATTGCACATAACTGCAGGTAAAGGTCTACAGCTTGCGAGATTACCGTACATTACCGCTTGCCGAAGTGGTTCTGCGATGGCTGAAGGCCTGTTTTTGTAATACGATACGATCCCGGGAAACTGACAGGGACGTTCTGAATATCAGCTCAAAGCAGTCGTTAAAATGCAGGGGGGGGGGGTCGGCGGCGGGGGGAGGCGTGGATCTTTCTTTTTTTTTTTTTTTGCGACAGAGCAACCGTCGTGTTTTTATCAAGCGCGCACAGAATGCGCGCAGGAGCTCAAGGGAAAATGGGAATAAGGTTTGCACGGCTGCGTTTGCATCTTAATGCAGCCATTAGGGACGGGCAGCGCACAGCACGTATGAACTAATGAGGACGCTCTAAGTCATGATATGGGTTTGTTATGAACGCTCGACAGCCTGCATTTAATGATATTAATCATGCTGTCTGTGATTGACAGGTACACACGTGTTGCTTATGAAGATAATATCATTACTGTTTCACACTGCCGTTAGAACTTGCAGATGACAATAATGAGTAAAATCAGAATGCCTTTTTTTTGGCATCCCATCAGCCAGGATATACTGAATCAAAGCTAAAGGTAATTTGTGGTACAAATTTGGTTTAACAGAAATACCCAATGAACATTTTTTAAAATTGGACACAATTTCATCCCAGAAGAAAAGATCAAGGAAAAAATGGCTCTTGACGAGGATCTTCAAATCCTCACAGAGAGCTTAAAGGGGACCTCTTTTAGAATACAAAATAGGACACGAGGTCCCATTGACCCCCACAATGTGGATAATGGGTACGTCATACCGTGTTCTCTCTCAGAAGGAACATGTCTGGGTAATGATCCCTTAATATTTTCCATTTGCACATAATCATAGTGTGATTCTGCGCAAATCCTGATCAGCATCACACAGACTGATTCACAAGTAAATTATCTTGTCCAATGTGACTGTATCAGGCATCGGGGTGAGATACAGTAAAATTGAAAAATCCCATCAGGAATCACAGCATTTAAAATTATGATTCCTGTATATTCACTTCCACATCAGAACAATTGCTTGAACATTTAGCAGTGCTACAATTGCCAGGGATTGACAATTTATAAAATGTCTCCTTCATGACAACCTTCATGTTTGTCACACTGTCACTTCAAACATTATTTTTACAGAAGGCTATGACCTTTGCGTTGTCCTTTGTGTATTTATTATATTAATTTATAAATTCTGCTTAGAGGAATTACTTGAATTACTACAACAACAAAAAAAACATATGTAAATACAGTATAATTACAGTAAAATCAAACTAATAAATCAGAAAACACATCACATATGACTTCCACAATTTCCCATATTCTTTTATATAAAATACATTGCATGAATTGCCAAGCAGCAGATATCCATTCGGCTTGTCGGCGAATGTATCTCTACGGCAGCCATAGCAGAATGAACGCTTTCTGTCAGAGCTTCTGGAATCAGTTCCAGACGAGCCTTTTCATTTCAGCAGACGCTTTATCTTGATTCAATAAAAACAAATCTCGCCGTTAAATCAAAATGTCCACGTTGATTTATGGTTTGTGAGACAATAGAGCCGATAGGCTGCTTATTAAGGCAGGTTTTACCCTCTTTCCAAAATCCCTCATTACTGGAACTCATTGGCGATGCTAGTTAAATTAGCTACCGTGGGGAATTAGATCATATGTGCCGTTTGCTGACCACATTCAATCTTACCCTTATTCATTCATTACACTGTTATTGCTCTTGCCATTTTTGAATTGCCTGCAATCAAGCCACAATGCATTTCGAGGACATTTCCCATTGCCCATTGTATTTAAAAAAACAAATCTTACTTAAGTCCCCCCTCAGTAATTTCTCACAGAAATGTCATATTGTGACAGTTAGATGGCTATGACATGTCCATCCATCCATCCATCCATCCCTCCCTCCCTCCATTCATCCATCCATCATCTAACCTGCTTATTCCTGGCCATTCTTGACCAATCCCAGCATTCATTGGGCGAAGCCGATGACATGCGACAGGATGATGACGGGCTTTACCCATCATGCTCCAGGCTCATCTCGGTGCCATAGGGCAAGGTATCTGCAATGTGCTGTCTCTGGCGGAGGGCTCACATTGTGTTCTGTGCTCAACAGGGATCGGGGGGGATTAGCCATTTTGCATACTGTTCTCCAGCTGTAACGAGGGGCGATCGGTCCCAATGGAGAACAGTAAGTGTAGGAGACTGATACGGGGGCATGATCACATGATCACATGATCTGGAGCATTCCTTTCCAGTGAATTAAGGCCGAGCAGAAAACTACATACAAAAGAGTACAAACAAAATGCAGAGACTAACCAAACAAAAAGATGAATTGACACAAACATATGAAGTATTTGGCTCTTCAAAATATGCTTTCAATAAGTTTGCCAAACTCTCACCAAAGTCGCAGCCCAATTAAAAATGCACCTACTTGCATCCGCAACAAACTCAGAATGATGAGGCGCTTAAAATATAGCAGAGCAGGATATGATGTCACGCTTCCAGTCTAGTCTAATAGCGTGAAAAACAAAAGAAAATACGCAGGAAATTCACAGTCAGAGTCTTTTAACTTCAGTGGCTGAACTTGGCACATGGAAACCTCTCTCCCGGTAATTGTGTTACTTTTGCTCTTTTGTCCGTTTGTAAAATACAGTAAACAGGCTGTATTTTAATATTCATGCTCTCTACCTTTTCAGACAGATCTACAATCAATACTGAACCAAAACAAAAATATATAAACAATACAGTTTGTTGCTCTTTCCTTTCACAGAAACATGATGTGTGTGTGCAAATGTAAACACATATTAAAAAGGCAATTGGCCTCATTCACAAAACGTTTCTTCAATTATTATTACTTTTGTTCTTAAAAATGTAAAAAACAAAAACAAAATGGAATTCATGACACGTGCAGACTTTTGGTGGTAGGTGTAGGTGAGTTCCCCTTCATCGCTGTAAAGCACTTTGAGCATTCGGAAAAGTGCTATATAAATGCAAGGATATTATATTATTATTATTATTATTTTGTTTTTGTGCATATCCAAGGTGTATGAGATATTGAATGCTGACTGTTTGTAAATTGTATGCGCAATCCTGTTCATGTGATCTGCATAAGGAAACAGCCACGAACAAATGCAGCTAAAAAAAGATGATTGTCGGAATGTTCTTGGAAACGTTTGTACGCGCAGTTTATTACGTCGTACACGTTTCGCGGACGAGGCCCATTGTTCACAGTGGAACGGATTCTCTCGGTTAGAGGTCCGAGCTCATTTTCACAAAAAACATTTGTGAAACAAAGTGGTGCCGGCCTGAATCCGAACAGCGGTCGGTTTGGCTGAAGGGGAACGTTCAGCGGGAGCAGCTCCTCCCGCTATTAACAACCTCCCCGCTGAGTTCAAAGCAGAACTGGAAAAAAGCCGCTCCTGAATTCTGTGCTTAACGCTCGCGTTCAAAACATTTTATTCTGACAGGATCTCCACTTCTGCAGTTTTTTCAGCTCAATGGGCACAGCACAGTGCAGCACAGCACAGCAGCGTTGAAGCTGAGCCAATAGCGTTGCATAAAACAGCTCTGTGTCACGATGCACTTCCCAGGTTAACTGGGTGGTAAATAACTCAACACAGCTACGCAACAATAAATCAATAAATACATTAAGTAGATTTAATTAATAAAGTGAAAATATCAATACACATAGGGAGCATACTTCCTAAAATGAATTAGATCCATTTCTAATCTATTCATTCACACTGGCTCTCTCACAAGTCTCCTTTTTTGTCTAGCAATGAAAGATAATGTCCTTTGGATTTTTTTATTTTTATTTTTTTTTGGCTTGTATACTTTATTTCAAATTACTGATGGTCATATATTGTCATTACCACTCATGGTCAAGAAGCTGCAGTAACTGTTTTGAATGCATTTTTACTGATGCAAATTGCTCTGAGAAACAAGAACAAAAGAAAAGGCCACAGATAAAAGTTTTAAAACTCTTCTTTAAGCAGTGTTTCCATAATTTGTGCCAGTACTGTTTTTGTTCCCCATTGGTTATGGCTTATATTTAATTGTTCAAGTCCTTTCAATAAATGGAAAAAGCCATTTTGGGAAATCAGTGTTTATTCTACAAGACGGGCAGAAACTTATTTCACCACATATTCTCTAATTACAGTATCACATTTAAATTGGTTTGTTAGTGAGTTCATGAATTCTCCCACATTGGCTTACACTAATAATCAGTCTCCCTCAGGCAGTAAGAGAACAAGAAAAGTACATTTTATACACTGCAAATCAGTGAGTGGCATTACTACCGTACGTAGTTAGAGTCAAGGATGTGCAACACAACAGTTCATCCAACCTAATGAGACATACATAATGCATATGCATTAACAGATTAGAAATCCTTTTCATCCTTTACTTGTTCTTATTCTTACTCTTTAATCTTTTTACTCTTGTTCTTTAATTGTTCTTACAACTGCTGCCTGGCAGCCCAGTGTGGGAGGGGCCTCTGACGCCTGTTGCCTGGCAGCCCAAGGTGGGAGGGGCCTCTAATACCTGTTGCCTGGCAGCCCAGTGTGGGAGGGGCCTCTGACGCCTGTTGCCTAGCAGCCCAGGGTAGGAGGGTCCTCTGATACCTGTTGCCTGGCAGCCCAAGGTGGGAGGGCCCTCTGACACCTCAAGGCCTGGCAGCCTGTATTGTGATTGGTCAGGATGCCCACTGACCAATCACAGAGCACTAGAAGTCATAAGTACTCCTTGACCAGTGACTGCTGCTCAGTAAGACAGCGGCACAAAAATGACAGGATGCGTTTGGCGATGAAGACCGCCATTTCGGCTCCAGCAGGAACACAGGGGTTCACACACACTGGAAGGGCCACAGGGACACTTTCCAACAGCTGTCCCTGTGTCTGAGAGGCTGGCCCCCTGCTCATCACAGGCAGCCACCATGTCATTTCTCCCCTGCAGTTCAGGCAGAATGTGAACTCCCATCTGCTTTGTGACAGTTATTTGACAGGCGTAGCAAACAATGCAGCCTGTAGCTAATGTCCTTCTTTCATGGTGAAGAAAAATCCAATTTTGGGGTGGCACGGTGGTGGAGCGGGTAGCAGTCGCCTCGCAGCAAGAAGGTTGTGGGTTCGAATCCCGGCTTTCTGTGAGGAGTTTGCATGTTTTCCCCGTGTCTGCGTGGGTTTCCTCCGGGTACTCCAGTGTACCCCCCACAGTCCAAAGACATGCAGGCAGGCTAATTGGAGTAAATGGTGTGTCTGTGCCCTATGATAGATTAGCAGCCAGTCCAAGGTGTAACCCTGCCTTTTGCCGAATGCATGCTGGGATAGGCTCCAGCGACCCTCCCCAGGATAAGCGGGTATAGATAATGGATGGATGGAAAAACCCATTTTAGCTGAACTCTGAGATTCTCTCATCGTCGGCTGTTCCACAGCATTAGCACGTGGCGTATGTAACGGCCTTATTTTAAAACCGTGCCGCCATTTTAAACCGCAGATTACGGAACTCATATTCAATCCAATCGGGAGACATGACAGACTAATGACTGCAAGGATCTGCACGGCTGTCAGGCCATAATTCAGAAGTAGAAACGATATAGCGGGTGACCGAAAGTCTAATAAAGGGTGAGTAAATTAAGTTTTCCCAAATCTGGACAAAACAATTTAACTAATCCCTGTGTTTTTATGGCTGGTTTTTCCCCTCTTGTAATTTTACAGGCGGAAAAATTGTTCCAAAATTAACAGTGACAGTTTCAAAATGGTCCAAGGTTGTTTGCGTTTCAGGATAATTACCCCTCGATCTCTCGCCGTCCGGTCCACCTCCCGTTATGGGGAGGTCTGTGTGTGGAACGCGCTGCAATACTGATTTACATATTTACTGATTTGCATATTTCTCTGGTTCGTTCCAGGCCACACAGAGGTCACACACTGATGCGAGCTTCCTTCACCGTGCAAATATCGCTTCAAGCAAGGAAGGAGAGCACCACTCAATTTCACACAAACTGCAGAGCAGGTGATTAGAGTTTCATTTCAAGGTATTTGAGGGCAGCTAAACTTCACCCAGGGACACTATGTGCCGTGGTCCCCTGATGAACTCTTGGGATAGCAATGTAAATATATTATATGTCCATGAACATGTTCTACTACTACCCTAGGGATATGTAAGTAATATCATTTTTCATTTCTGTTATGTTGTCCCATTGTCCCTCCCCATTTACATTCAGGCAGGTGTTCTTTTAACATTTACCCACAAATACAATAAAACTGCCAAAACACATTAAGAAAAGTGCTATTCAATCAAGTAAAAACATTCCCAGATTAACCAAACATCATGTTACAAACAAATCGCTTTTTTACCCCCATAAAACTGTTCAGTGGTATTGATAGAATTTACACTCTGTCTTAGTTGCACTGCAGTGCAAGAAGAATGTGGGAGTGTTTTTTATTGTTTTTTATTGTTTGTTTAAAAAAAAAAAAAATGATTTGACAGTTTTGTTTAAGAGGCACTAAACTTAAACTGGAGTGAGGAACTTTTTCCCCTCTCCCAAAACCTCTGGGTGATGGGACTGTCGCACAAGTTCAGGCCTTTGGAGAGAGCTGTGTGTCATTTCAGTTTCTCTCTGTCTCTCCACAAATTGCTCTAAACTGCCAGTCTGGTACAGCCAGCCTGCCTTGGCTGTGCAGCAGCAGTGCTTATGGCTCTTTGTAAATGCAGGGTAAAGCTAATTCTATGGTAATGATATGAGTGTTATGGAATGATTTAACTCATTAACTTGATTATGGTTCAAGGTTCGTGGTTCAATTTTATTCGTCCCCAGATGGGCAATTATGTATTGGAGCATCACACCAATAACACAAGATGTTTGAATAACAGTTTGTCCTTGACTGCATGTGTGATGTGTGTGTGTGTGTGTGTGAGATGTGTGCTTGTAATGCGCGTGATGTGTGCATGATGTGAGTGTGTGTGTGTGTTGCGCGTATGTGGGTGCTAAATAACTAATAAATAATAGTTGAACTCAAATTAAATAAATTTAATTGTTTTTGAGAAGTGAAGATTTTTGCTTGTCCCTGCGCCGTGTGTAATGGTGTGATCCAATCAGACAGGGCCCGTTGCTACGGTCACCGAGGCATTAATGAGCGTCCACAAAGGCGCCGGTAACTCAACCAAAGAGAAACACGGATAGTGTCTGCAGCCACAGGGAGAGGCATCAGTGACATTCTCACAATGTTACTGAAATGTTTTGTCAATTTTATAACAGTGCCAGAACGTTGCAGCAACATTGTGAGAACTGTTTTCCCAGAACAGAGTTCTTTATACTGCAACAAGCGCACCAGTCCAGGGTTCTCAGCCTAGCGAGATGCTAACGCTAATGCTATATGCTAACCCTAATGCAATATGCTAATGCTAACTCACTCTGCCTGAAACCCCGAGGGGCTGCGATCTGATTTTTGACAAGTCCAACTCCAGAACTGTCATGTTCGTAATGCATAAACAGCAAGACACACAAAAGCCTTTTAAGCACAAACGCTTAATACCCTGTGGCACAAACCAGATGTTACAGAGCCACTGAAGATTGATTTCATTGTGATGGGAATAAGGGAGGGGGGTGGGGGGGTTGGCAAGCCCTGCCAACAAAGTCCCATCACAACGTCTGAATAATAATTCAGAAGTAAGTTGATCAAAGTTGGGATTTACTCTGTCTGAATGTCAAAATAAGTGCTCTTACATAAAGAAACATTTTCACATTTTCACATTTCACACAAACATTTGTCATCTGCGACAACACTTTAATAATAACTCACTATGATACTATTAATATGGCTGTTGTTCTGGCCAAAAACAATATGTTGTGTTCAGCTGCCAAGCTGGTGGATTTAATTTTGTTGTAATGTTGTAATATAATAGTGTACACAATGTAAATGCACATCTCAGTTGCTCTGGGGGGAAAAAAAGCATGTCTGGTATTTACAATTTGTGCATAATTCAAAATGTTTACCAGTAGAAGTGCTGAGATTTAAATCTGTATGACCTTTGGATTACTTGGCTTGCCCAGCTGTATGCAAGTCCCTGAAACCTCAGTGTGTTTGCAGTTCCATTAATGCATCGTTTCACACCCTCATACACACTGACACAGCTCAGCGTTTTACACAGAAAGCTTTTATAACACTGCATATTTAATTAAACTGGTTTGTGTGAGTTGGGTTGCACTTTCTGCGGTCATCAGCACTATTTATCTACTTCATAAGCACTGCAGAACATATTTATAAGCACTAAGAAAACATTAGTAATGGTTTATGTTAATCACACATAGAATAGAATAAAACAGAATGACCATACAATGCTATGGCCAATCAAGTGATAGTTTATACCCATTTGCAATTATTGACAACTATTCATGAATGTCATACCTGTACACACCACACACTATCACCTGTACACCACACACTATTACCTGTACACTGTGGCACAGTATCACCTGTACACCACACACTATTACCTGTACACTGTGGCACACTATTACCTGTACACCACACACTATTACCTGTACACTGTGGCACAGTATCACCTGTACACCACCGTGCCACCCGATCCACAGAGCTTGGCATTTGAATAAGTCGGGCCTTATCTGTGTAAAGGTCTGTAGCCAGTTTGCCGTGGATGAGCTCAAGATGGCGAGCACTGCTGCTGCTGCTTTAAAAACGTTACCAATGCATGAAACCATCCTCCTGCCACTGAGCAGGGACCTGGGCCCAGACCCTGTCAAAGTGACCCTGCGGAGATGAGCTCCATTTCAGCTCCTTCTCTGCGCCAAGCGCGGGAACCATTTTAACACGGCTTACACGCTGGACCACACCCCCCCTGCTCCTGATCCAATCAGGAAGAGGCTGCTTTTCAGAGACATAGACTAACATAAGCGCCTTTCTGATTTAGAGCTTTCCACAAGAAATCCCCCTGTTCTGTTCAATTTCCAAAAAAAAAAGTATATATAAATTAATTTTAAAATCTGATAAAGCGTCCCCCCCCCCCCCCGCACTCGTCCCCAGAGAATCATCAGAACTAAATGTCTTATCTGAGAGTAATGTGCTACTTTGTTGAGTCAGAGTGAATTAACTGAACAGAGCAACAGTGTGTTAAATTTAGGAGAGCCAATCCCCCCCCCCCCCCCCAAGGCCCTGAGGAGAGCCTGCAGGAACCATATTCATAACGTTATATGAATACTTATCATTAATCATTTTGGAAAGCCATCTTGGGTGGCAAGTCGTGCCGGAAACCACCAAAAATATTGCAAATTAAAAAGCTTGGCTGCAAAGAGTCCGATCCATAAAGCCTGATGAACATGGTCGTGCCTTTGGTGGGACAGGCATTAAACTTTATAATTAAGCCGTTTCTAATTCTGCGGCATTGGAAGCGTAACCATAAATGTTAGCGTTCCAACACTCTTTGCCAGAACATTCCCCTGTCCTGTTGGCCCCGGTGGTGTAAATGTATTTTCTGTTGTTTGTCTTTCAGAGGCAGACACAGGAACATCGGAAAACAAAGTAAATACTAAAAGATTAATACAACCTTTGCTTACTGTGATATTTGCAAATCTGACAGTGGATATAGATTTTTTTTTTTTAATGACACCAGCACACCACAGTGTTTGTATTTGTAATTATTTCATTTTTTGTGAACTTTGGGAAAGGAGCAGGTTTTGGAGAACTTTAATTGGCTTAAATGACATTCTCGGGCAACAAATTATTAATGACGAACCCCCAAAAGTCCAGATGGTTTGTCCATGCTCATACATTTTGGAGGAGACCTCATCGTTTCTGATGTTTGTTATTTCTTGTTTTTTACTTGGTGCGCTGCTTGTATTACTGAAGTCTGCCATTGTTGTGTCACAGCAGCACTTCCCATAATTTTTGAGTCACACTCTCCTTTGGTTATATGAAATTTTTATAAGCCCCTGACAACTTTGGTTCTGACTGGATGCCATTTTGTTTTTGATTTCTAGTGGATTTTTTTTCATTCCTTCAACCCTCAGCTACCACCTACCCGCACCCTGCTGTCTCCCTGTAACCCCCCCCCCCGCCCAGCCCCCATCCCCCCTTACAGAAAATGTTCCCGTTTGGGGGGAGTGTCACGGGGGAACATGCTGTCCCTTCCTTTAAAGCAGTGTTTTCTGTAGGGAGGCTGCAGTGCCTTTGTAAACCAGCCCCTTCCAGAGGCCCATTCAGTGTGACAGCTGAGACCAGATCTAAATGGAACCCCATTAGTCTTTGATTGACACCATCGCCCTCCGCACACAAAGAGCCCAGAGCTCTCCCGAGCAGCCAATTCCCAAAATCTTTTCACCCATGTTCATTGTGATAACCCCCTCCTCCTCCCCCACCTCCATCACCACCTTCACCCCCCCCCCCCCCCCCCCCGCCAAAGAAAAGCGAATTGTTTTATCACTTCTTATAATCGGCTTCTTCAGTAATGAAGCACGCCAGGCTGTAATTGAATGATTGACCTGTCAGCGAGACAAGGACCCGCGTCAATCAATCTGTCAGTTCGGCCGCCCGTCACGCCGGCGGCGTTTTCAGGCATCCTGACGGACTGACGGACGCGCCGTGGCCCAACCTGATTAACTCCGGGACTTAAAATGGCCGCCGGCGTGATTCAGGACGGACGGGTTCTGAGAAGTCGCCTCCCTCCTCCTGTCTCCGAGGCAGACGAAGAGGGATCGTCATCATCACCACGCGTTCCGTTTACAGAACAGAAGCTCGCCTTGCCGTGCTGAACAGGGAGATGATTCTGTTCCCGTTCCCAGCCGAAATGATACCTGCCACGGTCGATTGTGAATATTCATGAAGACGGAACACCCAACGCAAAACACAAACAGCGCTGGAAACCTCTCTTTACAAACCAGAAAGTAACTTATCAGACCCGGGTCAAATATGTATTTGTTTTGGATTCAAATACTTTTTTACACTTTACTGATCTTGTCTGGTGTATTGGAACCAATGAAATACTCTCAATTGGCTCAATGTATGTATATATACATATACACCAGGCAAGATCAATAGAGCACAGAAAAGTATTTGAATCCAAAACAAATACGTATTTGACCCAGGTCTGTAACTTACTAACGGCATTAAAATAACGACACCTGTTTGACACCTGTGTGAGGGTTTCAGGTGATACCCACAGTAGACAGACTCTTCAGCATATTGCACTTCAAACACTTCTGTCTTCCTTGTCCAAGTCGACTTGAAACGCGGTCCATGGCACTGGCGAATGCTACAAGGGGGCACTTGATATGAGGTGGGCTGGGAGTATTGAAATACAGAGCCCCTTCAGGTAATCCCTCCACCACAGAGCCCCTGTGCTCCTCTCCGCTCTCAGGTCCATTACCTCCACCGCTCTCGCCAATTCCCCAATAACCCGAATCCCAGCACCCCTTGACCTAAAACCAGAAGTTATTGCTTCTGCGGGAGAAGGGCCCAGATTTAATCCTCCCGGGGTCTCTCGTTGGGCAATCAGGTTAAATGTGCCCGTGTTTCCCTCCCACCTCCGAAATCACAGCACTGTGAGTCTACACCCTGAGCCGACCAGAGGAGGATGGGTTCACCCCCCCCCCCCTCCCCCCCCTTGAGACTGGTTCCTTCCAATGTTTCTTCCCATCTGCCACAGGGGGTTTTTTCCTTGCCGCTGTTGCCTTAGGCTTGCTCCTGTGGGGGTTTAGGCCAGGGGTTTTCTGTGAAGCGTATTGTGACAATTGTTGTGATATACGCTGTATAAATAAAGTTTGATTGTTTGATTGACTGAAACGCACAAGCGTTACCTCGGTCTTTAAAATCACCCTCCAGAGCTCAACCGTCCTCACAACCTGGCGACCACCTGTTTGACCTCAGTGGCATTAGAGATAGGCCTGTTGACACGCCCACCCTCCCTACTGCTGACACACTTCCTACCGCAAATAATAATGAATGGTTGGATGGTTGTTTTTAAGTACCAGTTACAGTGCATGCTGGGAAATGTATTCTCTTGCCCTTGGAGACTGAAAGTAAAATTTTGCACACACACACACACACACACAGACACACGTACACACAGACACACACAGACACGTAAACACACACACACAGACACACACACACACACACACAGACACACACACAAATGCACACACACACACACACACACACACACACAGACACACACACACACACACAAATGCACACACACACACACACACACACACACACACACACACACACACAAATGCACACACACACACACACACACACACAGGCAGTTTAAGAAGTCATTCTGCATCCTCCCTTCATCTTAATTGCTAGCTCTGGGGGCTGAGGAAGTTGGGAAATGGTGGTTTGTTTTAAACCATCTGCCTTCCAGGACTTGTGGGAAATTCTAATCCTCTTTCACAGGAAAAAAAAAACTGTTTTTGTCTCACAGGGGAAATAAATTAACAACCTGGGAATCCATTCCGCAGGCACATCCCCTGTGTAAACCAAATGAGCAATCTTTAGGCTCACAAATGTTTAGTCACGTCAGCAAGTGCCGAGTTTCATATTGTCTGTGTACTCTCTCATTTTCCTTCAGTGACAAAAGGACATCAAATAACTGCGGCTTCCTTTCAGAATATCTACCCCTCACAAACTCACATTTCCCCTCGATGCAAGACGCCTTTTCAGCCAACCTGCGCACAACCTGCCTTTGTGCACGCTGTAAGGAATTAGATTTAGTCGCAGGGAGGAAAACATGTTTATCTGACTCCATTAACTTCACATCCTGTGAAGTGAAGATGTATGTGAATACGGGTTCGCGTGTGCGTGCACTGGCTGGTCAGATAAACATGTTCTCCTCCCTGCGACTAAATCCAATTCCTTACGACACGCATCAGAATTCCATTCATCGGCAATTTTCAAGTCGTTTTCAATTCCAGTCACCGTCAGTGGAAGAATGGAAGGAAGAATGTAGAAGACTAAACCAGGGCTGCCCAACCCAGACTGTTGGGGTTAAAGGACCCTAACAGTAAAGCAGAGATTTTAGGTTTTCACTCCAATCCTAACAACAGCTAGAGATCACCTCAGATGCTTTTAATCCTGGTTCATGGATGATTTCATAATTGGATTGCCATGACATCAGCTTGCACAAAGATTCCAGGCTTATTCTGGAAGAATTTTTAGTGAATGTAGATACGATCCTACAGATTCCCTGATAAACAAATAAATAAAAATACACAGGTTATTTATTTGTTTGTTTGTTTGGTTATATAGCATAATCCCAATTATTTATCCCTCTCTATCCTCTTAATGTACACATTTCCAAATTTCATGGATGCAGTAAATGTTGTTGTAATTTGTATTTTTGCTACATGCAATTTGGAATAAATTTAAAAAGTGGCATTGAAGAGGAGTCATAGCCGGGCGAGAGCGGTGGAATAGGCAGAATTAAAGAGGGTATCTGGCCTGTCTGCACTGCACTGTGTGAGGAATAAAATAATTGATCTTTAGGGGATGATGTACATTACATGCTGAATATTATTTAACTGGACTTCTTTTTAGGACTGGATAAACCCACCCGCTGAAACTTAGTCCGTACTATTTGCAAACTGAGATAAATATGTGTTCATTTCAGGTCTGCCTTTGCAATTATTCTCTGTAAGATATGCAGCTAAATGAGCTTGATTAAAATGCAAAGCTTGCATCAGGGAGTCAGCGGTCTCCTTAGCAGAAGATATTTAATTTTGCTTATGGACTGAACAAGACAAGAAGTTATAAATGGATAAAAAGCATAACTTGGGTTTATTAGACGTCAGTACGAGAAGCATAAATGAGCGTAGCAGGCCATCCCAGGACGGGAGATTTACTGCAAGGTGTCAGAAAAAAAGGTAAAGCGCAAAAACGTAAATTTTAATAAATTAGATAAAAAAAAGAGATCAGCTAGACACACTGATGCGGTGTCCGCACACATGCACGCGCACACGAACAAACGCACACACACGCACACACGCACAAACGCACACACACGCGCACACGCACACACCCACACACACGCGCACACGCACACACCCACACACACGCACAAACGCACACACACGTGCGCATACAAACGCATGCATGCACGCACGCACACGCACGCACGTGCGCACACCCACACACACGCTCGCACGCACACACGCACAGGCACGCACGCACGTGCGCACG
Organism: Anguilla anguilla; assembly: GCF_013347855.1. Taxonomy (NCBI): domain Eukaryota; kingdom Metazoa; phylum Chordata; class Actinopteri; order Anguilliformes; family Anguillidae; genus Anguilla; species Anguilla anguilla. The sequence continues at coordinate 39,439,184 of NC_049213.1, read as the reverse complement.
CCCGCACAGGCACACACACGCACGCACAGGCACACACACACACGCACACGCACACACACTCAGGGTCTTATAGGGTCATTTGTGTGCGAGCGCGCTGCCGGCACTTACTGTATGACTCTCGCCGACGGGCCGATGGCAGACATGGATTTCGCATTAAACTGCCACCCCAGAGTGCCGCCGCTCGGGGAGAACGCGCGCTCGGGTTTACGAGGACGGCGGGAGCGTCCCGCCCGCCGTCCGTAAACAACGGCGGCGTCCTCGCGTGACCTCGCGGCGCGGCGTGAGGAGGACGAGCAGCCGACAGGCCGAAGAAACAAACGCGTCGTGAATCACGGGCGTCTGCCCTCATCGTTAGTTTTACCTGCAAACTTTTTTCTTTTTTTTTTCTAAGCATATTTTATTATTCTCTCCGACTGCTCTCCCCGGTGCGGCAGCCCGGAGCCTCCTAGTCCTGGGCTCTGGATGCACATCAATCCACTCGTGCTTCCGTACAGAGCGTATCCTGCTCTCTATCTTTACCGCCATCTCGCCGCGCGTACCCAGGAAGGTCTGAGGGGTTCCAGTCCGATTACAAGCACAGACGGGGGGAAGGAAAACACGGCTCGACAGGCTGCGATAAATTCGCCTGTTGCCTCCGTTGAGCGGGAGGGGAAAACAAGCGAAACGTGGAGAGGGCGGATCGTAACGGAGACCTGTTCACGGTGGACAGGAGCCCCGGCGAGAGCGGTGTTTGCGCTCCGTGATGTTGACGTTCGGGAGCTTTTGTCTAAAATATAAAAGCCGTCGACCCGAAGCTCTCTCTGACATCTCTGCCTCGTTCTCTCTTCTCAGAGCCTGCGTTATAGAATTTCTGACCCGTCCAAAGAATGTGCCTGGAATCGATCGGATAGAAATGATCTGCCTGAGAGACGAAGAGAGAAAGAGACAGAGAGAGATGTAAGGCCTTCCAATCTCATGAGCTAAGCCCCAGTAGACATCCTCACAGTCAGCTGGCCCTGAAACTATCAAACCAAGCAGAAACTAACAACACAAACTATGGCCAGTGTCAGACCAGCACTGCTTCAATTAAAATCAACCAATTAATAAATCAAACAAAAGATTCTTATTTTGAACATTGGGAGATAATTACAAAACCTACGAAAGTACTAGATTGTTATTATATGGTAAAAATAAATTACGAATTGGCAGAATATCTCTCCACTGTGAGAGATATGCAGCAGAGACAGATCCTTAACAAATACAGAATAAGTGATCGCAGCCTGACCATTGAAACAGGAGCACGCAAACAAACTTGCCGCCCCAAACAGGAGAGGACGTGATCACTGTGAGACAGGAGAAGTTAAGATAGAAATTATACTTCCTTCTACACTGCAACAAATATACTGAAATTCACAAGGAGTTCTTTGAAAAAAGAAAGATAACACTTCCAAACATTGCCATAGTTGATGAACAAAAATTACCCATCATTCTGGGTGAAGGACGCTCGACTAGTGTGTCAACCTGTCATGGACAGAGAAACACAACGACAGTCAACATCTGCAGTTAATTGTTATTTACACACTGTATATTATATGGCTCAATTATGACAGTATGTGTATGTCTTTGTTCATATTTATATGTGCATATAAATATGTATATATTAGTTTACAGGCTGAGGAGGTGATTGATTATTATTTATTACTTTATTATTATTATTATTTTTGAATTAACTCGTCTTTGGGCAACACAGTGCACATCATGCAAATAAAGCACCTTAAAACTGAAAATTGAGAGAGAGAGAGAAAGAGAGTGAGAGACAGAGAGAGAAAGAAAGTGAGAGAGTGAGAGAGAGAAAAAGAGGGTGATCGATCGAGAGAGAGAGAGAGAGAGAGAGAGAGAGATGTCTGACTAACCCCATCCATGTCAGATTGGCCCTGGTGTCATGCACAGCTACCCCTCCTAAATGGGGGTGGGATTTCTCTCAGTCTTTCCGTACCACGGGGGCATCTATATCAATTAGCCGACGCCCGGGTGGACTGCAGAAGGATCATCGACGGGAGAAAAGGCTTCAGTCAGGGGCATCGAATTCCTGCCAGCCTCAGTTCAGAAAGCCCAGGCTCTCCACTGCCAGACAGACCCCACACGTCTGGAGCGGACCGCGATGTGCTTCATAAGGGCTGCTTGCCAGTAACCGTTCTTTTTTTTTTTTTACCCCGTGACTTTTGAATTTATTTAACCGCCTGATCAAGGTCGAGGTCAGCGAAGCTAAATCTGTCCCGTGGTTCCAGAGAGAGGGAAACCTGGCCGTCCTTGTGCGGGACGGGAAAGGGGAAACCGCTATTTTAGAGCAAAAGCGACGGCAAATTAGAAGTTTCGAAGCCTCGTTCTGAGCGCCGCGCCGAACAGCTTCCCTCGCAGATGTTGAGCGGCGATGTGAAAGCGGCGATGGTGAAAGGCTCGATGCGTTCGTGCGCGCCACTGTGGCAGAGCGGTTAAGGAACATATGCCTGAAACTCCAAGGTTGTACGCTAGACCGCTGGCTACGTAAACCTGAAGCATTTCAGTAAAACATCCAGCGGTATGAACGCAGCGTATGAGAAACCGGACGTGAGCTGTGTCAGTTAATGCCTGTCAAATGCCAAAAATGCAATGTAACGACACCCGTTCAAAACGAGGTTCGGCTGACGTGCGCGTGCGATTATTCGATGCATAAAACATTGTACACGTCTCTTTAAGTTCAGGCTCCCTGCAGCACCGTTTCTCTGTCATTTCGACAGCAGCCACGCTCCCATTCACCAGTCAATCTATCCACAGAGGGACACGGGGAAAGCGAAAAGCGGTCATGTGACCAAAGCTGTTCAAGATATGGGGGGGGGGGGGGGGTGTTAAGCATTTAACCTAAGTAGTTTGGCAAGGCTTCACAAAACAACCACTGAATTAAACAGCTGCCATTTTGAAAGTGCTTGGCTGCTCTACCTTGATTTTGGAAGTGGCAACACTGCAGTATCTGCACCTGCTGCAGACAGAGGAGCAGGTGGTGTTTTTCCACCATGTTTAGTTGTTACTTTTTTAAACATTTATCAGTTCCAATTTAGAATCCCCCAACTGTGCCTTCTAATAGAATAGAACAGTATAGAATAAAATGCGATATAAAAAAATTTTCTAATCTATTATATTCTTTGTCCCCAAGGAACTTCGATTGTAGTATTAGCATAAGAAATAAAATATACAACACACAGTTTATTACACTGACACATTCATAGTGACACAGTTAAAAAAAAAAACACAAACAGTACAGCAAAATGGTCGACTCCTAACTGAAACACTGTTTTGGTTTTAATCAGTGGGTGCTGGGGTCGACTCCCTGCTGAAACACTGTTTTCGTTTTAATCAGTGGGTGCTGGGGTCGACTCCCTGCTGAAACACTGTTTTTGTTTTAATCAGTGAGTGCTGGGGTCGACTCCCTGCTGAAATACTGTTTTGGTTTTAAACAGTGGGTGTCGGGGTCGACTCCCTGCTGAAGCACTGTTTTGGTTTTAATCAGCGGGTGCTGGGGTCGACTCCCTGCTGAAACACTGTTTTGGTTTTAATCAGCGGGTGCTGGGGTCGACTCCCAGCTGAAACATTGTTTTGGTTTTAATCAGCGGGTGCTGGGGTCGACTCCCTGCTGAAACACTGTTTTGGTTTTAATCAGAGGGTGCTGGGGTCGACTCCTCCCTGCTGAAACACTGTTTTGGTTTTAATCAGTGGGTGCTGGGTTTGACTCCCTGCTGAAACACTGTTTTGGTTTTAATCAGCAGGTGCTGGGGTCGACTCCCAGCTGAAATACTGTTTTGGTTTTAATCAGCGGGTGCTGGGGTCGACTCCCTGCTGAAACACTGTTTTGGTTTTAATCAGCGGGTGCCGGGGTTGACTCCCTGCTGAAACACTGTTTTGGTTTTAAACAGTGGGTGTCGGGGTCGACTCCCTGCTGAAACACTGTTTTGGTTTTAATCAGCGGGTGCTGGGGTCGACTCCCTGCTGAAACACTGTTTTGGTTTTAATCAGCGGGTGCTGGGGTCGACTCCCTGCTGAAACACTGTTTTGGTTTTAATCAGCGGGTGCTGGGGTCGAATCCCTGTTGACAGCAGAAGCTCACGCTGGTTGTTGAGAGGGTAAGAGGACTTTTTTTCCCTGCATGTCTGATTGGACGAGAGGAGTATCTCTCCGTGCTACAGGGAAATAAGTTCTGATTAGATAAGTATCTCCCTGTGTTACAGGACAGCAAGTGCTGATTGGACAAGAGGAGTATCTCCCAGTGCTGATTGGAGGAGAGGAGTATCTCTATGTGGATGTGGGTTTTACATGCTCAGACTACATATGAGTGAAGTGTTGATTTTTCAAACAAACAAACAGACAAACAGTTTCAAGGTTTCCAAATGTTTTCCTCGGCTTTTACATTTGGGATTTGCTCCTTGCATCAGACCGGCGGGAAGCAGAGCTTTGAACAGAACTCAAACACACTCCTTCAGAATCCAAGCACCCTTTCATCTGCTGTTCTGCATAAACACAAGCTCCACTCTTTAATTGCACTTTCTGAACCAAGAAACAAATAAAACTATGCAGTAAATTTTTATTTGCAAAATGAATTCCTCAGTCGGAAATAGGAGTTTAATAAGTACGGCCGGAAAGAGTAACATTTTAATGTAATTTTATCACACGTTTTAGGGCTTTGTGGATTGATCAGTGTACATAAGTCACTGCAACCCAGATTTATGTCGACGTGAGGAAATATCAGTTCTCTTGTGTTCCCTATCACCCTGCTTTGACATTTCACTGCGTAGTGAGAGGAGACCACCTCAGGTCGCAGAGTGGACTGAAGCAGAGTCATCCCACGGGGAGCGGACATCGCAATCACAGGCTCCCCGAGGCGTGGCAGGCCTTCCGAAACGACTTTGATTGGAAATGGCAGGGATGGCATGGCCTGCTGTATCCGCGCACAGCACTGACCCGAGGTCAGTTTCAAAGGGCACGGCGTGGGATTATTTGTGCGGAGCGCTGATCTGAGGTCAGTTGCTGTTTGAAGTGAGGCAGCAGAGGGGGAGGGGTCAGCTCTTTCAGCGATAGCCATGCAAGTGAGTATTAAGACTGGACCGAGACAGGCATTAGTTCCTCCCAGTGACATCTGAATTAATTCGGTAGCATGTAGCCGTATAAACACACAACACATTGACACGCAAGCTGAATCAGGCAGGGTGATGAACACTGTGAAATAAACCCTAAGGCCCCCGAGCAGGACGGTGTTACCGGAGGGTCTGACGCGACGTCTCTTTGTGACACCGATGTACCGAAAAAGGCTGAGAGAGAATCAGGTGAATAATTACGCCACTCGCACCTCTGTAGTCGTTTATCCGCTGCTCCCCCCTCCCCCCCACCCCCGGGCGCTCAGAGGTGTTAGCGGCGGCGGCGGCGTTTCCGTATCGACATCTCCGCCACGGAAATCCGCATCCTCTGGTTTTTTTTTTTTTTACCGCTGCTGAAGCGGAACAATTTGAGAAACTCATCTGCGGCCCCTCTAAGCCTCTCTCCGGGGATGGGGGGGGCAGGGGTGGGGGGGGGGTGAGGGCTGGGGGGGGGGTGCGGTGGGTGAACAGGTTTCAATCGTCTCCGCTGTTCGAAGGCACTTTACCTGCAAAGCAGCTGTAATTGCTTTTTACACACGACACCCCCGTTCTGCTAGACTGAGAGAGAGAGCGACGCGACGCAGAACATCCGCCTCAAATCCGCGACACCCCCCATCCCCAACAACCCCCCCCCCATCCCCCTCAATCCCCCCCCCCCCATCCCCCTCAATCCCCCCTGGACCCGAGCCCCTGCTGCGGTCCCTTGATACGCATGCAAATAAAGACGCTCAATAAACATGAGGCCGCGTCGTCGGCCGCGCCGGTTATTTCCAGCGAGCGCTCTCCCCCTCTGCGTGTGTGAGAGTACGTGAGTAATGAGAGCATCGTATCACAGCCAAGGTGAACGGGAGGGAGAGCCGTGTCATATCAAAGAGAGAGAGAGAGAGAGAGAGAGACAGCGGTAATCGCGCACGCAGTGCAGTTTAAGCAGGGCCGTCGGGTGCGGCCCTGGAGGGCAGCGCTGGCAGATCCGCGTGGCACTGGTGGGCAGCGCCGGTAGGTCCACGGTTCCGGTCTGAATCCGCGTAGGAGCGTGGGCGAGCCGGGTGATATGAGCCTGATTAGACACCGCAGTCCGGAGATCAGAAGCGGAGAGAGGTGGGAAGAGAGTGGGAGGTACTGCGCTGTACTGTTTACTTCCTCTGCGCTTGCTCTGAGTTCCTGCTTTGGGGACCTCAGTGTGTTCTCCTATAGTAAATGAAACATCTTTTTCTTCTGTCGTTTTCAATCAGCTAAGGTAACTTGTAAGCATAGCTTTGGCATTTTGTTTAATAATAACTAATGACAAATAGTCTCATGACTTGTATCTTCACTGCAGATAATTACAATGAACATATTATGTATCTATTGATGAATACTTTATACATTGATACCTGGTTCTAATGAGAGGGATGCAGTTCTTTCGTGAGGTTATCTTTAGGGGAGAGCTGAGACGGGATATTTCTGGGAAATAAGTTCGATTTGTTCTTTAACTGCGGCTCCAGTCTGCTGTGTTTTTTTACGGGCCGCGGCAGACGTTCGCCGTTCGCACAATCGAAGGGCAATCGCGGTTCTCAGGGCAGCCGAAGGCCTGCGGAGACGCGGACGCAGACGGGCTTGAGCAGGGCCCCTGCGCAGCTGGATCTGCGCTCGGCGCCTCCTGCAGGGAGGATGAGACCGCCGGACGTTCCTCAGCGAAGGCGATCTCTCCTCTGTATTCCGCGCGCGCTGCGTCCTCCGGGCTGGGGAGGCGGACGGTGGAGCCGTACCTGTCATTTTCGCTCAGTAACCGCTGGAGGTGCGGAGAGGCCGGCAGGTCCACCGGCTCCTCTGCTTCTGCCGTTTGATCCTATTCCCAGACCAGGTTTTTTTTATTTTTTTATTTATTTTTATTTATAGATTTTTTTTTTTTTTTCCTTCTTAAAGCAGGAATCGTTATTCAGCACACTCGCTCGGCTAGGTCTGTGCACACATCAATGTGTGTGGGGTAGAAGGCCAATGCAACATCCTCAGAGAAAACAGAGAGAGAGAGAGAGAGAGAGAGGGAGAGAGGGAGAGAGGGAGGGTGGGCAACGGATGGAGAGGGAGAGCGAGAGAATGAGCAAAAGAGAGACGGAGGAGAGAGGCATAGAGAGGGAGAGCGAGAGAGTTAGCAAGACGAGATGGGGAAAGGGGACAGCTGGAATAGTCTTCAGAATGAATTGCAAATGCCTGTCTCTTCGACCTCTTTACGTTTCCTGCCATTGTGATATTGTCATTATAACGGCGTGTATATGCCAAGGTCCGATTGTAAAAGAGACATTCGTCTTAACGGGGGTTTCTAAAATAATAAATAAATAGCCAGTGTTTTAGTGTGCTAAGGTGAGAAGGACGTGAGCGAGCAGCTCTGCGATCACCTTAATGAGTTTTTTAAAGCATGATGGAGGTGCTCCTTAAACGCACATAGAGGGGTTATGAATGATAAACGACCCGCCTTCAGGTGGAGGTGCGCGAAACGCGCCGCCCGCTTCGCCGCGTGTCCGCGAGGCCACTCCACAAAGACTGACTGACATTTGGCATCGCAGCCGTCTTTTTAAATGTCACAGTCCCGCCGCCAGCGTCGCCGTGGCGACCCTACGGCCCGACGCGCCGTGTCACCGGGGGGGGGGGGGGGGGGCCGCGGCTTTGTACCACGCGGCGTCCAATCAGGAGCAGGTCAGCGGCCGCGCTCGCCCACCCGGCGGAGAATCGCAATGACATTTGAGTGGCGCATCAGAAGAGACCGAGGAACCGGGCTTCAGAGCAGTACACCCGCAGCCGACCAGAGGGGGATGGGGTCCCCCCCACCTTGGGCCTGGCTCCTTCCGAGGTTTCTTCCCATCTGCCACAGGGGGTTTTATCCTTGCCACTGTTGCCTTAGGCTTGCTCCTGTGGGGGGTTTAGGCCAGGGTTGTCTGTGAAGCATATTGTGATAATTGTTTGTGAAATACGCTGTATAAATACATTTTTATTGATTGATTGATTGATTGATTGATTGATTAGTCTCAGCCACGGCCTTGGACCGAGCTGAATACCACTGCGTGTCCGAACGTTGGAAGAATGGACCGCTGCTTTTTTAAATAAAACCGCAATGCTAATGAAAGTCTGTCTTATTCGTCAGGATCGTTATTATTTTTATGATTTCAAAATTTTAATCAATATTTGTCTGTGCATGCATGAGCTTTTGTCCACTCACAAAACTTGTCTGTCTGCCTGTCTGTCTGTCTTTCGTTCTGTCTGCTTGCCGGTCGTCCGTAGCTGCAAACTGTCAGATGTTAAATGCATCTGTGCTCATTTCAGTGCTTTTTATTGATGCGTACTGCCTCTTGTGCTGGTTTTGTGCTGCTGTCATTCTTGCCGTTTCTACTTTTGTTTTTTTATCGACTTGCTTGCTGACTGTCAGAGTTCTCCTTTTCTTCTGCTGTCATGTCTGTCTATGGCCAACATTCAGTTTGTTTTTTATTGAACGCTTTAAAGTGTGAGATCACAAATATGTGATTAGAATGTTGTCAACCGAACATTCTTACGCCGAGGTAACAATCACCCCTGGAAACTTGAGAGCAATTGAGTTCTAGAACACAGACACAGAGAAAGAACATTGTAAAACAACATACTCTTTGAAGTTTACTAATCCCCACCCCTGGCCCCCCCTCAGATGGACATATTTGCCTTTAACCATTATTGTAAATAAGAATGTGTTTTTAACAGACCTGGTTAAATAAAGAACTAAAAAAAATGGATGTTCATACAATTAGCCTATAGTTTCATTTCACTCTTTTAAAGAGAATATACAAAGCCAGTCCCATGCAATATTCTGGCCCACGTCCCACTGCAATATTCATTGCAGTGTCTTGGTCTGTGAGATGATGGGCATTGCACTGGCAAAAAACGTAATACAATTATTTTTCCAAGCATTAATGCATTTTCAAAAAGGTATTTGATATTTTGTTAATGCGATTACTGCCACAATAAGCACAACATCATATTGATTTAACCATTAGTGGTGGTCTTTTCCTTTAAAACACAGTGGATGAAAGGTTGAGGGATTTATTATTCTAAACGTTAAGCACATTGTGTCTGTGGGAGGCGTGACTTGCAGTTTACCCAAAGGCCTAATTTCATAAAAGAGTATTTTTGTTTCCTTTTTTATTGTGATTGATCAGCACAAGCAGATTCAAGTCCTTTAGGCCTTGGGTGGAGGGGTCAATTATAAAAATTCATCCGTTATTAAATTACTCCCAAATCATCAGCCCTCTGCTATGGTGCTTCGTCCCCTACTTGGATAAACTTACTGCATTTAAACAAGAACCAGATCTTTTCCACAAGGACTCCGTCCTTGGCTTTCACTTACGAAAACTGCAGTGAAATGTTTTATTCTGCAAGAAATACTTAATAAGTTTTGACTTGCCCAGATTTAAAAAAAAAACAAAAAAAAAAAACAATAACAAATTTGTCAGATTGAAGTGCTACTATTATAATACCAAAAACAGTTAACTTGCTTATTAAAATGGAGGCTGAACTTGTGTTCTGCAAATGGATTAATTTTAGTAGTCTCATTCCAGTCCTGCTATTGTTTTTGATGCACTGCGCTTTGTCTCGAAGGCAGTATATAATTTGTGGCGAGGGAACAACACGTTCAAACCTAATAAATTGAAAGGTGATTTAAGCGCAACGTGCATGCTGGTGCATTCAATTCACGGTGAAGTCAAAGTGAAAACACCGCGCACATATTTATTACAGGAGCTGGATATGGATCCCCGAAGCAGTCTCTCAGTGAAATGAGGGCGATGATATATTCACGTCAGGAGTAAATGTTTAAATCCTGGAGTCTGGGTTCTAGCCTAAAAAACATACGCGGAGGCGTTGCAGGAGGATTTCAGAAACACGTCGAAAAGTGAACAGATCATTCTGCTCACCAGAATCAAAAGCTCAACTTTTACTGCCCGAGTTTCCTGTCAAGTACAACTTGTATTTATAAAGAAGGAAATGACATCGAACACAGTCTGGTTTTTCAGCTGTCCTGTGAATCACACCCATTGGACTCAGTGCCAGTCTGACTGCACCCAAAACGGACAGCTTGTGGCTGTGTAGGAAAATGAATTTTGATGGCCTGCCATACAAAGAGGCTAGCGTTCGATTGGTCCACACTTAGATGTTGGAGATGGGATGAGCCAATCATCTTCAATGACACTGCATCGCTGATGTGTCTATCTTCTCACTGACCATGTTCATCAGGGATGTGTTCAACTGCTGTGTCCTCAAAGTATCTCTTGTCTACTAAGTCTGTTGTGTGTTACATAGTAATTCTTCCCCCCACCTCTCTCAAATTCTGCTGTATGTTACATAATTCCTCCCCCAACCTCTCTCGAAGTCTGCTCTGTGTTTCACCGTAACTCTGCACTCTTCCCCCCACCCCTCTCAAATACTCCTGTGTGTTACATCATAACTCTTCCCCTCCCCTCCCCTCTCAAAGGCAGCCTTTTTTCAATTCTCATGGTGCCACAGTAGGAGGTCTTCAGCTGTTAATCTCCCAATGTGAAAACAGGGCAGCTGCTTCTCTTGTGGCTTTCATTTGAAGAGACTTTCTAGTATTTTAATCGATATCATAAACATGACTGGAGTGGATGTCTTTGGTGATATTTATTTTATGTGAACTGAATGGGTTCATCTTTGAGCTCCAAGCCATCCATGTAGCATTGAGATCTGTAGAGCAGCTGCTATACACTGATTATTCCTGATTTTAATGTTCTCTTTCCAGCACAGTTTGCATTAAAACCAATTCCAGGTTCAGAAGGTCATTTGTTTGAAGAATATTCCGGGATTAGTGATGGTCTTCAGGGGGATTTTTTCCCCAATTGAAAATTGTCTCCCAGCTTTCCCTCTGATAGATCATTAAGTATTCACTTCGCCGGGTCTGCAGATTCCTACGCTGTGTGATAGTTGCCATTTCAAACAAAGGGCACCAATTAAGAAAAAGAGAATTAAAATAAATAAATAAATAAACATTTCTGCCCAACATTCCTTCTGCACTGTGAATTCAGCCAATAGAGATGACTACTGCTATAAATAATTTACTGAGACAGCAATAAATCTTATAAACACAAAAAAAAGAAAGACATTTAAGTCTTAACGTTGCACAAAATTTCAAGAATTTGTGCGTGGACAAGAACAAGAACAATTGCCCGTAGCAAATCATGAAGGTCAAACAACTTCAAGGGAAAAGCCCATTTTATCAAAAAATACTTCCTCAAATTGCAGGTCTGACTGAAGGCAAAATGTCTCAAAGGAGCTCCACATATATCAATGTGCTTCAATGTTTAAAATGAACTGTTCTTCAATGGGTCTGATAGAATGAAAATGAGATATGTATTGAGGTCAGCATGTGGTATTCAAAATGTAAAAAAATGAAATAAAAGGAAAAGATGGCAGCGTGCGCGATTCAGTTTCCTCACTACGATCGATCATTTACCCGCATTTACTCATCATTTATTTTTATGTTGTTCCATCAAGTACAAAAGGCCAGATTGTACTGTAGCTGAAGCCATTCGCCATTTCCTCGAAAAGAAAATACATGGAATCGGATCAATTTCAGAAAATATGCCGTGATAAAATGCTGGCATGGTTTAAAAAAAAAAAAGAAATTTATAAAAAAATAAAACATTTCACGCAGACCAGTTGGCCCTTTTGATCAATTCGTCTGCTGGGGAGCGATGGTGAAAAATTCCAGCCGTAAAAAAGATCGAATTACGGGAGCGGTAACTGTCCGCTCCTCAGCCTCATAAAGGCGGGATTTATTGTGGCGCGTCCTCCCTTCCCACAGATATATACCGTTTAACGCAGTTTACAGAGCGACGCCATATTAAACCGCGCAGCTTCGGCTGGCAGATACGATGTGACTGGCATTGAGAGAGAGGGGGGAACAGCAGCCTGGCTGAACAGACGCACAAACACAAGCGCTGGAAGCCTGCCACCGCGCCCGATTCAATACCGTATCCGTACCGACCATAAGGGGGGGAGAGCAGGTGCCTGAATCCCAACCAGGAACATATACAATTCCGTTTATGAAGACTTTAAATTCTTTATGAACAGAATACTGAACACTGCACCGCAGCGGTCCACAGTCCTACATTATCGATGTGAGGTTGCGCTACCTTGACGATCAAAACATTTGGAGCACCTGTTCAGAAAACATTGAATGATACTGCCCCTTTTCAAATCTATTGCACTAAACCACTCCCCATTGCATTAAATCAGGTAAATGCAACCAGTTCTACTCATGTAAATCTTCGTTACACAGGAATCTTGGGGCTATAAATGCTACAGGTAACAGCCAAAATTAAGGAAGCACCAATCATAGAATCCCTCTCTGTACAATCCTTGATAGCTCTTGATTAAGGTCCTCACACCCGGTATTGACATTTGCCCTACAATGGCAAGATCAGTTTTACCCAAAGATGTGCTGTTATTAGAACTATTACCCCAGTGGTTTTAATCCCGTCAGAATCTGCCATGTCAGGTTTACTCATGCGCAAATTCAACAGGACCAGGTCAAAACCTAGTATATGGCTGGGCCGGCCAACCAATGGTGTAACTTCATCACTCAGTCACTCAGTCACAGACATTCGTATTTGTAGGGCTGGCCCCGCTGCTGCGGTCCAGTCAAAAACAGTTGGATGGAAACCCACTCAAGTCGGAAGGTCCCTGCAAAACAAGCCCTAACAATCACCGCTCCTTCACAATCACAGAGATCTGCTTCTCTAGCTGTTACAGCCAAAAACCACGTCCAGCTGGCCCAGCCCTGCATTTTATACACAGCCGTCCACGAGCGTAATTGGTTAATTAGCTGAGGAACCACACCTGTGTGGAAGCACCTGCTTTCAATGCATACCTCTTTTACTCAAAGGTTTCCTTTGTTTCGGGAGTTACCATATTAGGGCGAATGTGTTTAATATTTTCAGTCCTGAGATATGTTGGCTATTCAAATGTGCATTTAAAGCTGAAGTAAATAAATGAAAGTAAATCAATCATGGCATTTTAAAACTGAATCTAGGTTCACACAAATCATGTACTAGGCTAACGAGACTCAAAGGTTCTCAAAAAATGGTGCAATATTTATGACGTAGACTGCATACAGATACTGAACGGCTACTGAACAGAATATCACATTAGCTGAGTGTACAGGAGTCTTTCAGAATGTGTTTGAGCTGCACATAAACAAAATAGTTGACACGCATGCAACAGTGCACAGTATGCTTTAACTTTTGTCATGGTTAATGTATGTTTTAACTTTGGCTTGTTTTTAGATTAAAGCGTTTATTGTATTCTTCACAAATGTAGTTTGGAAAATAAATTCTGATCAGCAAACCCAGCCAAGCTGTGTGTCTGTGCAGAATTAAACTGGGTTGCTTGAATTCAGACCACAGGCAGCTGGGCATCCCAAAAATACTCAAGGGAAATCCAAAAATAGAAACGCTGCGTCACAAAACAAACAAAACAAAAAAAGAACACTTTACTAAGCATCAGAAGAAAAGGCCTGTAGTTGGAACGACAACTGCAAGCACAGCAGAATCAAGGGGTAGTGACCCATATCCAATACCTGTGTTTACGCGGTTTATGCTTGAAACAACCCGCATGCGTACTCGAGGGTTCGGTTACCGATACGGAAGTTAACAACCACGCCGCCACGTCCATGTCGCCATCTACAATGGACACAAAACACGAGAAATAATAATTCAAGCTGTTGCTCTTCAAAGCATCTCACGTCCGCAACGAACATGCCCCATTTTTTGGCTTGTACCGACTCTTGGGCCCACATACTTAAAAGAGCGTAGCCTCGGTATTCTCCCATGGACTGAGCCTTTGTCCTCCAATTAGCTTCTTTCAACATTACCAGGGGAGAGTGGTCGTGCGTGTAATGTGCGTTACTAGTAATTCAAATGCAAAAAAAGTATGAGAACATCGCATTTTGAACGACACGCAAATCGCAATGACCGGGAAATTTCAGTCTGTGCACTTAGACGCCATTCTCATTGGCAGATATCCGATTCCTGTTGGATTCATTTCCACATGTGAAGGCAACCCAAAAGAGATATCCGATTCCTTGTGCTTTTTCCCCGATTACACGTGCATAACGCATATCCAATCTGTGCCACGTGTGAGCAAAAAAATCGGAATTGGACCACTTTTACCAGGCGGTGTAAACGTTGCCTAGGTGATTCTGGGCTTGACTCACAGGTGTGGTCCTGCAGGAGCTCCAGGTCAGCAGGTGTGCCAGGGATGGCGTGCGGGCAGGAGTTTGAGGGCAGGCACTCTCTCCCACTTCCTCTTCCTCTCCCTCTCCCACTTCCTCTTCCTCTCCCTCTCCCACTTCCTCTTCCTCTCCCCTCTCCCACTTCCTCTTCCTCTCCCTCTCCCACTTCCTCTTCCTCTCCCTCTCCCACTTCCTCTTCCTCTCCCCTCTCCCACTTCTTCTTCCTGTGGCCCCTTGAATAATTCAAACCAACCGCAGCCGCTGCGGCCGTAAGCGGCTCGCGGGCCGTTTTTAATCTGAAATCAACATCGGCGGATATGCAACATCAACCGCAATTAGCCGCGCATCATTACACACGCCACTTCCCCTTCCGCGAAGCTGAGGCACTGCCGAATAAAACGACTATCGACAATATTCATAAGAGCGGAATCTGAATGAAACTCGTGGCCTCATCTGAGGGCTCACCGCTACAAAGTTATTCCCGCTTCTGAGGGGAAGCGGCCTCCTTGAAAATTCCTCTGAAAACACTTCGTCTGAAAAGCGAAAGTATTTCTTTTATATTGTTGACAACTGAGGCAAAGCTTGCGCCGTATAAATAATGGAAAAGTCACTCAACACTCACAGCACTCACAGGACAAGTAACATTGCGCTTCAATCTTATACATGAAATTCAAACACGTTATCAGGGGCAACGTGCTTTACTGCACAGCCATAATTTGACGTTTATGGCGGAGGGTGTCACAAAAAATAATATATATTCTGTATCTTTGCAACACTGGTTTCCGTTTGGCAGTGACAAGTCTGACTGCCATATGAGGGACTGCAGTTTTACCCTTTAGAAAGGAAATCAGCCGCCTCTTGCATCAGTAAAACCTGCCTTACAGTCGCATAGATAAATAATAAGCTTTGTAAGTCGCCTCGGGCAATGGTGTCTGCCAAGAAAATAAATAATACTGTGTGTGTTTTTCTGAAGATAAAATGAGGATTGAAACACTTGTTTTTGCGTGTACTCATATCAGGTGTTGAGTTCTCCACCACCCATTTGAGAGATAAAAGGCAGAAATAAATGAAACTGAAATAAAATAAAATGTTGTATATTTAATAAAACTGGTTGGTGGATCTTACAGAAAAATCTCAAAACACCCTTAAGGGCAATCTTCGCATGAAAGGACAGTGGAGCTTTGAAAAGCCTTAGCAATAGAGGTGTCAAATCCTTTTAAATACAATATGAAGATCTTTATGTTTAAATCAATCACAAATGTGTTCTTATATTATTGCCCTATGGCACTGCTACACTCAGACAACAAGCCGTATCCGTCACAAGAATATATACATACAGTAGCTTGCATATGAGCAGGAGGGTCTTGACTACATGATTAGTTGGAAGTTTCCCATGAAATTGTATCACAGTCTTGTCTATGGCTGCCACATTTTACTGTGATGGGTTTACAAGCATGTATACAATCAATTAACTTTGTTTGTGATGAGTTGAAAGATGTGCCTTTTACAATATCAACAGAATTCTGGGATTGGAATTCTGTATGGAAGAGAGCCATGTAACCCAATATTCCATTCTGTGTGTCTGTAATCTCCCCAATGTACTCGCTAATGTGTAAGTGCTGAATGGGTATTAAAGAAGCTAATTTGCAATGCAGTTTCAAAAGAAATAATGAAACATGATGATGTACCTCTGGTTTACAATAATCTAGAAATCCATTCCCTTGAATTATTGCAAGAATCTTTTTTTTTTTTTTAAATGACATTGAAATGCGTCAAGGTGACAAGTTATGAAATAATGAAGATAGCGGAAGTTGCAAGGGAACCATGTAAGTGTGTTAAAGTTACATGGATGAAGCAAATGAGCAAATCTATAATAGAGCTAATCTATTCTACCTGGCACGACAGTGAAGGACTCTGCTCTACAACTCTGACCTCATACGATCCCGTTTGTCCTGAGTCTCCAATCATGCAGTCTCTTCCTCTTTCTGTACTTTTCCTTCAGAATAGTTAGAATTCATTAAAACCCAGAGGCCAGAGTTTTATTTTTATTTTTTTTACAGTGGCACAGGTTTGTCTGTGCCTGGGTAATGTACTCTTTTTATACAGAAACAAACTTGTATGAGTAAATGTCAATAAATAGAAAGTAAAAAAATCTGCTTCTGTATTGTACTTTGCTGCTCTTGGTCACGTGAGAAAGATATTGAGGTTCGAGGAGATCCTGCCCACATTTTATAGATGCAATTAAATAAATTAACCGTGCTGTAAAAAGGTAATTGACCATGAAGTACACAATATTATCGTTTTAATAAACAGACTCGTCTCAGTTGCTTCTTTGCATCAATATTCTTTGCAGCAAGTGTGTGTGTGTGGGGGTGGGGGTGGGGGTGGGGGGTGGGGGTGGATTCTCTGGGAATTAAGATTTGCTACATGAATTACGTACTAATATCTGTGTGCGATATATGTGCACTACTTAATTCGTTGAGATTTACAGGCATATTTTTTTTATCTGCTGGGTTTTAGAAGATGATATACAGTTGGAATATGGAGCCTGCTTGGGCATTTGAGGCATTTTAATTACATTAACCTGCTGGGCTCATTTTGGTGCTGTACACACAGGACTCAGTGCCAGAGGTCTCAGGTGAAGAACCGCTGGTTGCTAAGAGATTTACCTTTCATCAGAAAGCCAAGTGTGACACTCGAAGCCTTATACAATCTAACACTTAGAAAATATAAGACACGGATACTCATGCTTAGTCTTGCACTTTAACTTTTCCCATAAAAAAGTTGCCAAAAGTTTGATTAACTTGTTTAATTATTCTTTATATCAGATTTGACTGTTTCCCATTATGATATATTTAGGGCCCTCATTTTTTCTGTACTTTTGAGTTACATCACACAGAGGAACATTAAGGGGTTGCACTATGGCGGCTGGTGTGTTATGATGTTAATGAGAAGGTGACATTGCCGAAACAAAAGGGGGGGCGAGACTTGTGGTACCATCAAGCAATGCAACCGAATTTCGAACCTCCACGCGGGGGGGTGGGGGGAGGGTGGCACTTGAGCCGCCTACTGCCCCATTTTCTCAGTTGTGATCATGGTGGGGGGGGATATCCCTCCAACTTAATAAAAAAATCAAATGTCCCTCCCCCACTTTCCAAAAAATATCATATTGTATTGTGTGGTATCTGTAAAAAAAAAAAAAAAAAAATTAAACGCTGAGAATAACCAATGACTCCTGCACTGTACAGAACCCTTTGCACAGGGAGCTATTGCATGGGAGCCATCATTAAAAGGATATTGAAAATGAAATCAAGCTGAAGTGCTCTTAAAAGCTTTGCTGATACCACCCTCGCCTTCGCCCTCAGCTACATAATGACTTATCCATCATCTGAGCGCTTATTTAAATATAGATTAAGCTGCATAAGCAAATTGCATTCGGGGCAATGGCTCCAGGAACAAAGAAAAAAAGGTTTTAATGAATGAAGCAATGCAGAGGGCACTGGAATGATATGAGACTTTGTGAAATATGAACATCCCCCCTTCATTTTAAGGCACCATTTGATTGGATAAGAAGTAACCTAACATTCCCAGAATCTGTATACCAGAAGAGGAGCCTGTGGTAAGCACCTGCCCTGGGACAGCAAAAGTTACTTTTTTGGCTGCAGTGTTTTGTTCTTTTGGATTGTTTTTTTTATTTTTGTTTCAAGCACAGGTGCACTTTGCAATAGCAATATCTCTGCCCAACACCCCCCCCCCCCCCCAAGACTGCGATTACAAACTGGACCCCAACACATCCCCAACACATCCCCTTCTCTATGCCCCATGCCCCATGCCCGGTTTTCAGCATATGCCCACCCTGCTGGTCAGGTTAGGGGTATGTACAGGAACAATGCAGTAGCCTTTAGAGAGATCACATAGCCTGAATGAGGTCACCGATTCATCCTCTCTCACTTTAAGGATAACATATCCTACAGGGCTGGGGACATCGCTCTGTGCTCGTCCATCACACACGTGACCCCAAGCACAGATGTTTGGGTGCTCTGCAGAGATCATATTCAGCTCCTTTAATACCCCTTCACTGTAACCTGCTCAACCCATAGATCCCTTATTACATCTCTCTTACCATCCATTCTCCCCTTATTTAACACCGAGCCGGCCAGCGGAGGACGGGCTCCCCCTCTGTAGCCGGGAGCCTCCAGGGACTTCTTTCCATTACAAAGTTTTTTCTCACAACAGTTTCAATGTTTTTCTTCCAAAAGTTTTTTATTTTTATTTGTTTTTTTTTTTCTAACCTCACTTGCTTGCTTTTTGGAGGGTTCAGGCCTGGTTTGTGCCCAATTTTCCATCTGTTTCCATCTGTAAAGCGACTTTGTGATGGTTTTTCATTTAAAAAAAAAAAAAAAAAAAGCGCTATACAAATAAAATAGTTTCGATTTGATTATGCAGCTGTCAGGGACAGAACGAGTTGCAGGTCAGGGCCGACGCACCCAATGGCAGATCCCATGAAAGGCGTGGAATGACAGGGTCTGATTGGACGTTCTGAGAGGTCAGAGGTCATGACATAAACATGCTATAAATAGCGGAGATGTTTGCGGACTGGTTCCAGGGGTGGGGGTGGGGGTGGGGTAGGTGGGGGGATACCATAAAGGCTCTGGGTGTAATACGGGGCCGTTTGGTTTTCAGGGTGGCGTTCAAGGTCATGGGTCGTGAATGATGTCACACTCACTCTCCCGGGGACACGGTCATCAACAGGGAAAGAATCAGCGGACGAGGTCCGAAAGTGACCCTGATTCCACATGACGTCAGAGCACACGTTCAGCCATTAATGCAGTTTCATCAAGTGGGGATACACAGGCACACACACACACAAATGCACACGCGTGATCAGATCAAATCCCCATTGGTGGAAATTCTTCTGAAATGATCTCTCTTACAGCATGATTTTTGTTAAAGTAAAAAATACAACAACAAAAAATAAACAATAATTTTGATAAACTGACCCTTGTCTTGTGAACAGATCTCCCAGGAAGCACCACTGTGAGGTCACATCCTGCTTTAGTGTCAGGTTTAATAAGCACACCCTGACCCGTACAGGGACAATTACCCCTCAGCTGTGGTGAAACAGCTTCCGTGAGGCCATGACTGGCATCTAGGCACGCGGCTTCTCTTTTAACGGACATAACACCATCCATCCTCCTCAGAGGACACCTGAAAGCACCCTCTCATTACTGCTATTTCCTGAGCCTTACAGAAGAGCAGAAGCACAAAGACAGAACCACCACCATCAACTTACAGCACATACAATTAAGGACCAATGTTCTGTTACTCCTCCCCCCCCCCCCCCCCGGCTGAGAGGCATTTTCCATTAAACACCCTTTCACACACGGAACTTGCAGCATTGCCGGGTTCAATTACCCGGGTCAGGTATCGGTTTTTAGGCTAAAATTCTGTATCAGGTCTGTTCACACATGACACAACTGTTACGAATATATATTACGTAAGGCAGGATTGTCTGTCCTCCAAGGCAATGCAGGACAGATGTTAACATTAGCAATCAATTGAAAATTGCTAAAAAAATGTGTCACCACAAAGCCATTCCTAAAATAAAGGTTCAAATTTCAATCACATAATCACATAATGACTCATATTTGTGCAGGAATTGAGAGTTAAGTGTTTAAGTGTTTACTAAATAAATTGTGCCAGAAGCAAAAGGTCTTGCATAAGAACATTGTACCTTTTGCATACCCGGGAATGTTGCTGCTTTTGTACACATTAGACCAGTGACGGAAGATTTCCATAAATCCATTCATGGAATAAATAAATTCCAGTCAGCCCTGGCATGGTCCGGGTTCGATTCGGGGCCGTGGGGCTCATCCATGCACCACACCGGGGGGTGCCATCCAGAATCCCTTTCCACTCAATTTTCAACCCTTTAAGGAGTAAGATCACAGATATGTGATTAGAAGGTTCTTCACAGAACATTCTAATGCTGATGTCACAATCACTGCTGGCGACTGAAAGCAACACTGACGTTTGAATAATAGAATTTTGAAAAAGACGAAAAAAAACTACACTTCAAAGGCTTAAATGCACTCTTCCCTCTGCAGTGACCCGCACCAACATTTTCTTCATGCTTCGGCAAAGGAGAATCAGGATCGTTCATTACACCACGTCGCATTCTGGCATTTAACAGATTTTCATCCAGAGTGACTGAAGCAGATTAAATTTTACGTACAACCTGTTTCCACCGAAGTGATTCAGGTTAAGTACCTCGCTCGGGGGTACAACAGCAGAACCCCAGTTTATATACTCCGTGCAGGTTTCTACTGTATTTGTTAATGCAGTGTTTTTAAAAAAATTTTTTTTAAAGAAGTTCTAAAAGCAATGACAAAAGTGTGGCAGTGTAGTATAATAGTTAGGGAAGTGGGCTTGTAGCTTAATGGTTGCAGGTTCGATTCCCATTGTGCCCTTGAGGATGATACTTACCCTGAGCTGTGTCAGTATATTTCAGCAGTATAAATGGATAGTATGTAAAATTTCAAAAGCTGTGGATAAGAGTGCCCGCACAATACCTGAAAAAAGTTTGTGTAGGACCGAGGAACGTCCACATACACTGTATGCTGCCTGGAATGACAATGGCCTAGCTGAGGCCATCTGACTGGGATACAATCAACATTTATCCTTAAATGTGACTCATCTTTTATTATTGCTCAGACCCAGTTACTGAATAAAAAGCAAACGCTTGTGTTTATTCAGTGGGTCGAGGTTATATTTTATTGCACCCAGACCTCTGGGCTGCCCCTCTTTCATGTTTTAGTTCACTGTGCTCTCTCCCTTCCCTCTTCTTTTAAGCCTGTCGAGGAGTAGATTTCCTGGAATGTGTTTTCAAAATTCTAATTCGGTGTGTTCTAGAACTCCATTGCTTTCCATCGCCAGTAGTGACTGTTGCATCAGCGTTAGAAGGTTCAGTGAAGCACATCCTAATTGCACATTTGTGATCTCACACCTTAAAGGGTTAATTATATAAAATGATGTCATGGCTTTTCTTATTAGTGCTGTGGCGATGTAGAGTGATCTCCCAGCAGTCTGTGAGCTGCTGTCTCTGAGCTAATCGGAAGCACAGTTTAAACATCACACGCAGGTGAGGAGACCTATGCTATGCACCGGACTGTTTATCATTTTTCCACTGCATTGCCTCATGCACCACAGCTCCTACAACCTTCAGGACACCAGCAGGCAAATAAGTCATTTTTTATTATGTTATGTTGCATAACTACTGAGCAAACTCAAATATAATCTTAAACCAAAATATTTCCTGAGTTTTTAGCAGCTGGATAGCTTTTGGTAAATGGATGAAACACACCTTGTCACCCTAGATCATACCTTTTTTCTCTTCACCTCCCCACCCCCAATCAGACAACAAAGTGTTTTGGTGGCACAGGACTGAACTCAGCTCATAACCATGCCACAGCAAAAGCACAGTGTGTAGCGTAAATCTCCATTAAAACGACAGCTTTAATCTTTCCTCTCAGGAAGGGATGTGTGTGCTATCAGCTGCAGTGGATAACAGAGCATGCCACGATTGCAAATGAGCCAATTTCATCTCTCTGCCAACTATATTGCTCCCGTAATTTTCCACCAGTTTTTGACAGGTGCATCTTTTGGAATAACAACAACTGTGCCCGATCTTTTGCATAGCATAGCATTATTATTATTATTATTATTATTATTATTATTATTATTATTATTATTATTATTATTATATTATTATTAGTGATGGTGGCTGTATCTGTTACAGTTCCAGTGTCACAGCCTATTAATAATAATCATGTGAAACTGTAATAATGTGAAATGTAATTTCTAAAAGGTCAATATGCTCTGCATAATTTCTGTCGCGCAGAGAACAAGGGGGGCATTGGCCGCCCCGCGTCGATTCGAGCAGAAACACGCACAAGCCATCATATTTTATATCGGCCTCAATTAGTTTCGCTTGTTTTCCCCTTCCGCCACTGTTTACATCTTCAGCGGAGGAAAGGTTTTAAAAACCGCTCGCTCGCACAAAAGGCTCGGCGGGATTAACAATCCGCACAATTACATTTTTTTAATAATGCGCCAATTAAGTGCCCCCGTGGCCACGGTAGGACGGAGTGTAGCACAGTGGGTAAGGAACTGGGCTTGTAACCGAAAGGTCGCAGGTTCGATTCCCGGGTAGGACACTGCCGTTGTACCCTTGAGCGAGGTACTTAACCGAAATTGCTTCAGTATATATCCAGCTGTATAAATGGATACAATGTAAAATGCTGTGTAAAAGTTGTGTAAGTCGCTCTGGATAAGAGCGTCTGCTAAATGCCTGTAATGTAATGTAATGTATAGCCTGCACTGTATTTATGTAATGTAAATGTAGTGTGTGCGTCTCTCAGCCCGTAACCGCGAGTGAAAGCCCATAAGCATCCCGCGCGACGCCCCGCGCGGTAAACGCATTCCTAGACAGGCTGTTCTGTCCTAACCGGAGCTCGTTTTGAGGGGACGGCCACAGCCCCCCCCCCCACGCTGTTAAGCAGGGACGGAAGAGGCGGCGTTCTCATCTCTCTTCACATTTATTTTTTATTCTCTTTTTTACAACCACCCATCTTTCACCGCTGTTATCGTTCGCCGTTCACGAGACGTTGAGTAAGCACGCCGTACGTAAACAGCATGAATAAGTTTCCTGACTCGCACGCGCGCGCGTCATCCTCACCTCTTGTGCACTGGAGTCTTAAAGAGAGTCAACAAATCAAGAGGAGGAGGAGCGGTAGAGGAGATGGAGAACCAGAACACGCGCTGCCCTGTCTGACATCACTTCCTCTTCCCAAAAACATGAACTCAGTTGCCAAATAAAATCTCACCAGAAGTCGCCATAGGCTCTCTGAAATGTCGCTAGATTGCGTGATGACGTCCAGTGGTGCCAGTGTGGGGGAGGTTTGGGGGGGGGGGGGGGTGCTATCGTGTTAGTGGGGGGGGGGGGTGACGGTGACGTCAGACGCGACGTCATTCACAAATTTTTGCTGTTGCTCAACAAAGAGAATGGAGGTTGCCCAAGTTGCGAGAAGTCGCCAAATTTCTCGCCACTCGCTAGATAAGATTTTTAGTTGCTAGGAAGGTCAAAAAGTCGATAAATCGACCGGCAAAGTCGTTAAATTGGCAACACTGCGTGAACTGGCTGGAGATTCGTTACTCTCCCTCTGCACCTCACGACAGGTACACTGAGAGAGAACTGCTGCAGAACCTTAAACTTCCCTCAGTGACTCAGGACAGGTACACTGAGAGAGAACTGCTGCGGGACCTTAAACTTCCCTCAGTGACTCAGGACAAGTACGCTGAGAGAGACCTGCTGCGGGACCTTAAACTTCCCTCAGTGACTCAGGAAAAAAACTGATCTCATAATGGGACATCATAAATAACCAAAAGGTTCGTTTCAAAATAAGATAATAAAATTGCTTTTATGCATATTTTTTAAGGGCTGGTTTGTGTTTATATGGGGGTTTATTTGAGCAGCTGCAGATTTGGCTGCAGGACAGACACGGTGGACACAGGTAGCTAATGCACTTAAAAGCACTTTCAGATTTAAAAAAGAAAACAAAACTTTTCAATTAAAAATTTTTTTTTGATTATTTGATTTATTTATTTGCACAAAAACACAATAAAAAAACATAAAATGATACCAACATCATAAATAAAATACAAGACAATTATACGGGAGAAGAATGAAACCCTAGAGCGCGTATAAGAGTCCTCTCATAAATTATAACACACACACATGGCACGAGAAGTAAAAAAAAAGATGCATATTTTGTCAAAGCTTACTTATTACCCAGATAGCAAGTACACTCTGGGCAGATGGTCGAGCCAATATGGCCCAGACATCAGCCAGGTGGCATGGAAATCTCATAATTTTTTTTCTTCCAATTTAGTCATTGTTAGTGTCTGCCTAACAGCAGCTGGACAGTGGAATTCTAACTGCGATCATGTGACCTCCTTTGTGCCACATCACGCACCAGCAATGCATTCTGGGATGCCCGGAGTCTGCCAGCACAAAGAGCACATGTAGTGCCCATCTACTCTACATCTTGCATCTCAATGTCTCTGCAAGTTTATCTGCTGGACCGCAGAGTGAGAAGACACTGAAATAACATTCCAGAGGAGGGTGCGTGTGTTTGCAGTGAAGAACGTGTCATCCGTCTGAACTGCTGCTGAAAATAAAACCGAAATGTTTTAAATGTTTAGGGCAGATGTTTTTTCCTCTCTTCTCACCAAACTCCACCCCCACCCCAATATAAATTCCATTTCATTGCACTTTTTTTCATATAAAAATGCTTTTATTCACAGCCTTCCGTGAGTCTCCTAGTGTCCCATCTGTCCTGATATACAAATATTAATAATCTACTTTTGTGTACAAAAAGTTGATTATTAATATTTAATAATCTACTGCTTGTGCTGTGATGTTTTACGAACAGATTAAACCTGAAATTGGGACATCTAGAATATTCATGTTTAGAATCTTCTGTGAGGCGGCTATCAAATCTTATGATTGTAAATAAAATGCATACATTTCTCAATTTTAACTTTTTTTTTTTCCAACTGGTCATTTTCGACACGACCAGTTAACGAAATCATTGTCATTTCCTTCACTTTTCTTCTCCATTCCGTTTTTGTGCTAAAGCTGTAATAAATCCAATTTTTGCAAAGGGCAGACATTTCCATAAATATTTTTAAATTGTTCATATGACATTATTATACCTTCCTTATACATAATTCATAAAAAAATAATGCATTTTGCAAATACTTTTTTGTCTGTCTTTCTGTATGTTGTTGAGGGAATACTTTAACTTTAGAACTTTTTTGTGAGCTTTATTTTGTGGTTTATGTCTGCAAACTCTACACGCACACACTCTTCAATGAATCAATGAATATGATCTCATTACATTAGCAGGGTGCAGAAGAGAAGGGAAGCCTGTCATGCATCCACAGCCTGTGTTTTACATGATTCGGCCCGCCCAGCCTGGCTGTGAAGCAGCAGATTAAAAAGCTCTCCGAGGCAGGAGAAGATGAACACAGGACCCCTGCGGTTTCAACAGAGGACGCGGGTTCTTCACAACTTAGACTTTCACAGGGCAGAAATAAATAATATTCAGAGGCATTAATCCCTGAGACGTAAAAAAAATAATGCAGTGTTTTTTTTTTTTTGGTTTTTTTTGGTTTTTTTAAGCATCAGCATGGGGTTTTCGTCCAAACCAACAATCAAAGAAGCTGCAGTGGATAATGAAACGCCACTCTGTGTCGAGCCTGAAATTAAACACTTTCTACAGGGTTTTTTGAGACGGAACCCTATGCATACAAAACCTTACACATACCGTACAGAACCCTATGCATACAGAACTCTATGAGTACAAAATCCTATGTGTACAGAACCCCATGCGTACAGAACCCTAGGCGTATGGAACCCTATGGGTACGAAACCCTATGAGTATGGAACCCTACATGTTCAGAACTCCGTGCATAGAGAACCCTATGAGTACAGAACCCTACGAGTATGGAACCCTACATGCACAGAACCCTTATGGCAAACCTAAGTGCTATTGAAATGCAGACCATATAAATTTGCACTAAACTCTCAAATTTAGATTAATGAACCAGATGTACTTGTATCACAATTACACAATGTATTGCACATTAAAGTATAACAATGTAATTTATATGCCAAGAAGGTAATGTTTCATTAGCAGTCAATTCTTAATTAACATCAATAGTTACACTTGAATTATTGACAGAAGTGCTTTTCATGGACGACGCTAATTTAATGCGAGGCTCCTGCTATAATTCAGAAGGGGGGGTGTGATGAATCGGAGAGGAAAGCCATTTAAATGCATGAAACGAATAGCCATAGCCTGAACTATCAAATAAAACTCTACTGTATTTCAGCTTTATAGCGGTTCTGAAATGATCGTGGAAAGCTACCGCAATAGCAATAACAACTCTCGCCCAAACTAATATTCAACAATTACGCCGTCCGGTGATAGTAGCTAAGGCTATAAGCCAAAACGCATTAGCGATGGCTCAAAAGTTTTAAAAAAAAAGGGTTTAAACGAAGCTCTCTCTCTCTCATGTCGGTTTCTTATTCCTTGTCGAAGTTTGGTGCGATGCCTTCCCCGTGGCTCTCCACAAATTAGGCCTTGATGGGGGAGTAGCCAGCACAACCAGACATGGAGGGTAAATTCTACTGCTACAAACAATTAGCCGCTAAGGCACCATCAGGGCCCCCACATTCCGTTGCAGTCGGCCGTTCTTATGCCCAAACTACAGGCTCACTTTAAATTTATCATGTCTGAGCAGAAAAGGACGAAGGCGGATTTTTTATTTTTTAAATGTCAAGCACAAAAGGAGCGCCTGCTTGTCTTCCCTGACCCGTGTAGAGTTGTTGTTGGGTGATCTTTGCCGCTCTGTCATTGGTGTGATAAAGTAGTGCACTGTTCCTCATGGACTTGCTGAGAGTTAATGGCAGTGCTCTCGCCTCTGGGCAATGAGAGTAGTCTCTGGGAAGGACTTCGCAAGTACAGCACTTTAGTTATTTATTAATTTTTAACAGAGTAACAAATGAGGTGCATCCAAAGTTTAAATGCCAGCGGGATATTTGCTGTACATTAAATGATACAATTATGTAAATGAATGTTTTCATTTGCATATAAAATATGTTTTTAATGTATAGCTAAATACTGCATGAGCCAGCTGTTAACTGCAAACATAAAGACTGATTTGTAGACAAACATAAATTGAAAATATGTTGCACGTGTGTGAACTATGTGCGTGTGGATTTGGACATTCATGCGTGCCAGCCTTGTGTACACATGAGAAGTTTTGAGAGGAGCGACGGGTTGTGAAGTCTTAAGAGGGCGGCGATGAGTAATTAAGTTTTGTGAGGGGAGTGAAGAGTAATGAAGTTTTGTGAGGGGGTGGTGGTTAATGAAGTTTTGTGAGCGGGTGATGGGTAATGAAGTTTTGAGAGGGGGAGATGGGTAATGAAGTTTTGTGAGGGGGTGATGGGTAAGGAAGTTTTGATGTTGTTGAGGTGTCTTATCAAGGCTTGCTTTTAAGATGTCATCAAAAAGCCGTTCAGCCTTCTGTTGGTCTAAAGGCAAATACAACAAGCAGGCCATGAGTAATGAACTGTAAGTTTAAATAGATCAGTTCATTATGTGACTGACAATATTACTTTCAATGTTCTATAATCTTATAGTGTTTATATTATCTTGTTAATTAAAAATGAACTCTTACTTGACTGAATTTGGCCCAAAGCTTCCTTAGGCATTTGTAATTTCAATTGAAGTTGAGCCCTTTTGTTAGGAACACTTGATAATTTTCACTCTCTCTGCATTTCTCCATTGTTCTGTCTGTCAGTCTCTCTCTCTCTCTCTCTCTCTCTATATATATATATATATATATAAATATATGGTGCCATGCACCCGAGTCAGGATCATTTGTAATTGTCATTAGCACATGGTTTGGTGGAGCAGGTAATACACCTTCCAGTGTTCCCTCCTCACAAGTCACATGTTAAAACCGTGGTTAATACGGAAGAATCGTCACCCCTGAGCCACAAAAATGAGCCTTTTCAGACCACTGCACAAGTATAGTACAGCTTTATACCAGTTTACAATATGCTATGAACAATCAGAGCAGAACAGTAGCATGTGTGCCACTATCGAAGAGTGACAGTACACACTTGTTCTAGGAACGTCCTGGCAGTAATGGTGCAAGGGTGACTCTACACACACACCATGATGCCCTGTCCTTCACACATTTTGTTTTCCATGCAATGAGACGCAAAGATTTGGGTCAAAATCATGATCACCATGCCATACTTCTGCAGGCAATGCATGTGATTCTGCAGGCAATGCATGTGATTCTGCAGGCTATCTGATGCATGTGATGACATTAAGAACAACACAAACAGTTGCTTTGTCTTCTCATGGGGCTTCTGTAGAGTTGCACAGTTAATGCACGGAAGATATTTCTTTTGACATAAATGGAAAGTGTATTAATCACAACCGTTCAATCATGTTGCTATGAAATTATAATACTTGGTCGCACGTCCTCTGCAGGCAAGGGCCTGCCTGAAAGTCATATGCTTGGTATTGTCTCTGCTGATGCCAGGCCTGTGCTGCAGCTAGCGTCAGTTCCAGTACGGATGGAAAAAACCCTCGAATTAAAGCTTTCAGTCTGCACTTTGGCCTCAAAGTAATTGCATCATTTCACATCCAAAGCACTGGAGTACAGAGACAAAACTAAAAATATGTTCGCTGTATATGTCCTTTATTTAACCACACTTTCCGTCTTTCCAGATTCTTTTTTTCACTCCACACAAAAATATTAGATAGCATATACATGATTCAGCTACTCGTAATTTCAGTGTTCATGATTTATTTACACTGCATGACAGCAGGTGGTCCCTTTGGACCCTGGCAATGAACTTATTATATTGAATGCCATCCAAGGTCTTAAACAATATGAATTCAGTTTGTATGGATGAATAACGTATAGAGTGCATACAGAACATTGGGATACTGGGAGTATAATTAATTGTTTTGAAGGACCAATGTCAGGAGAGATGATGAGTTCCGAGCCAGTTATGGTAATGTATGGATGAAGAGAACTGCACTTGTATGATATGATGTATTCCAGTATCAACATACCATCTTTCTCCTGCCTGTCACCATTCACTGTTCATACATTTATGATTTGACTATAAACATTCAAAGGGACAGAAGGATCCCAGTGTCATTGTGGTTTGCATGGTGGTTCTACATTTTTATTTACCTTTTGTGAAGGTCACCACAGAGTGTGAAATAAATATTCTGAAATTGTTCTCTTCGCTTAATTGCTGCTATAATTTATCTGTTTTTTTGTTCTGGAGACCAGACCACCCACATCCAATCAACCCATGGCCATAATAACAGTGTTAGGTCTTTAATCATAATCATTAATCTTATAACTATTTGTAAGATGGATGTACAGCACTGTAGCCAGGTCGTGTTGGGTAATATTGTTTAATTGTTAATGCCCTTCATGTTATTACGGTGTTGGGTTGTTTGTATGTGCCCTCAAATCTGTTGACTGAAGCAGATTCTGGTTCAGTCAACAGACTCTATACACAGAGGTATGTTTTTTCCTAATTTATCTCAAGGCAGATTGATTACAGAAGCAGTCAAGAATGGGATTAGTGTAACATTACCAATATTGTAGTTTTCGCATCCATAAATACTTACTGTTAGCTCAAGAAAGTCCATGTAAGGTACAGCATATAATAACCAGAGCAGCGACTTTACTCAATCCCACACTCTCAAAGCATCAATACAAATTTGACAAATAAAGAACAAATGAAAGTACACAAAGTAATTTACAGAATCAAATGTGCTGGAGAGGTTGGAAACACTACAGTGCTTATAGTAAAACCTCACCTCACTGTGAAACCAAATCACATTAATTTAAGAAGAAAAATGGATTGGATTAAATTTTTTAAAAGCTGAACAATAATAGCAATAATAACAGAAGCAACTAAATAAATATTAAATGTGAAATTAGAAAAGAGAACAAATACGGGAAATAGGGGGAAAATACTGCTACTACATTGTACATTGTACTACATTGATTTAATAAACTTGTAAGATTTAATAAACTTGTTTACCTTGCTTGAACTCAGTTAGGGAGGGGGGAAGTTATAGAAAAGATTTGTTTGCATTCCATAGGGAAGACCCCCCCACCCCCCCACCCCCTCCCCCATATTTGAGTAATAACAGGCTTTATGATGTGTGGTAGTGTGGATTGAAAAGTTGAAAATGTTCTGATTGCCTTGTCATATGCTCATGAATATTTGAGTTGAGATTGAAATCGTGAAAACATATGGGTAGAGATTGCCTCAGAAATGTAAATTTGTACATAAAGGTATATATCTATAATTTGTTGATATCACATATCAACAAATATTTTTGGATTTATCATTTTAACACAGATGGCAATCTGCAGCAATTATTCAGACTCTTCCTGCCCCCCCCCACCCCACCCCACCCCACAAAAGCCCCAGCCAATACCATCGCAAGTATCACATCCACCCGCATTATCACAAGTTAATTTATCAATACGCCAGGTAAGACAGGTGGTGATAACGTGAAATGATCCACGTGTGTCATGACCAACACCTCTCTACCTCTCTCTCTCTCCCGCTCTCTCTCTCTACCTCACCAGTGCTGTCGTTGGTTCGTTTGAAGAAGCCGCCATTTTGTTGAAGGAGCTGAGGCCTGCTGCATGGGGCGCTGCGGCGGATCTTCCTCACACCTCACATACCAGCGACTCCTCCCGCCAAACCAGACGCCTGCAGTTAGCCTGCGCTAGCTACACGTACAGGGGGCCATTCCAACATCACTTCTGCACATGTGTGTATGTTCTTCACGCAGAACGACTTTCATTCTGAATAGCCATATTCTGACAAGGTACAACTTCTATTTTCCTGTGCCATGGACCTCCTGAATTTGAACTTAATCTCAGTTCCAATTATGCAGGTTATAATAATAATAATAATAATAATGATATGTAAAAACATTCTCAGCCCCTCTGTCTTAAGTCAGTTCTTTTAATGCGACACCAGGTGAAAGATGTCGTGTGCCTCCGGCTAAAGGAAACAAACAGTGATGGTGCTTACATAACCTCTGCCGTCCTTCCCCGAGCCCCGTCCGTCCAATCAGAGCCAAGGGCACTCAGAGGTCAGCAGCGGCTCGGAGGAGCGGCACGTCTTCAGATTAAGAGCTAAATCACGCCAAGAACAAAATGTCTATTTTTACACGTAATCAACCCCACCGAGAGGAGAGCAGCAGCAGCCACGCCAGCTCTGTAAACTCACAGGTGGGGGGCTGCAGGGGTGGGGGGGGGGGATTGATTCCTGGATAATACAAGTATGAATCACACGCGCACTGTTCTATAGGTGTGGGTCGGATGTCAGTACAGTGCGGGAGAATCTAACGACTCCGAAGCTCTGTTGTTAATGCTAAACACCACAAACAGGGAGGTTCGGGATACGGGGGCGGGGGCGGGGGCGGGGGTGGGGGTGGGGGCGGGGGTGCACGCAGTTGGCCGTTTGATGCATTTGAGTTTGAATCCTGCAGGATTACATGACAGCTGCTAGATCTCCAGCATGGATGACACCTGCCAGGAACCAGGAACAAAAAAATATCAACAAAACCACATCACCAGTAAATAAGTATTTATGATTACTGATTAAATATCAGTCATGCTATGCTCACAAACCATGTTTAAATATGATACATGG
Source organism: Anguilla anguilla (assembly GCF_013347855.1). Taxonomy (NCBI): domain Eukaryota; kingdom Metazoa; phylum Chordata; class Actinopteri; order Anguilliformes; family Anguillidae; genus Anguilla; species Anguilla anguilla. Next base: position 39,407,443 of record NC_049213.1, on the reverse strand, counting down.
TGCAGCAAATACTGACAGAGATAGAAGACTTACTAATTATCTGTAAGGCAGAGATTCCCATACTTTTTCCCTCTGGTTCTTCAGACACCTCCTAGAAAGGTGATTGCTTAGCTAGTATTTGAATTATTGTCTTGACTGAGGAAAGGACAGAATTCTAATCAGTGTAATTTTATGAGCAGAAAATCACCAGCTGACATGATTTCTACCACTTTGCAGTGATTTACAATGGCATGTACGTATGGTGGAAACAAATTCTAGGCCCAAATTAATCTCGGCTCATAAAGTACTGTCGTTTGGAACAAAAAAGCTGAAAATTACTGACTCTTTTTGTGCAGTCATTGACTCATTGGCAGTACAAGGCCATTATTCCATCTTTTCCATCAGCAAACAGCTGTCGCATTGTGAAGTGAACATTAACGTCACGAGAAAATACACGTCATTAACACCCCAATGCGTTTGTGTTTGGTTTGTATCCGGGGGGTGAGATAACTCCTCTGTCAGGCAGAACCACAGGAAGTGACAGCATCGCGTCCGTCAGACAGCACCACAGGAAGTGACAGCATCGCTCCCGTCAGACAGCACCACAGGAAGTGGCAGCATCCCTACTGTCAGACAGCACCACAGGAAGTGACAGCATCGCTTCCGTCAGACAGCACCACAGGAAGTGGCAACGTCCCTACTGTCAGACAGCACCACAGGAAGTGACAGCATCGCTTCCATCAGACAGCACCACAGGAAGTGGCAACGTCCCTACTGTCAGACAGCACCACAGGAAGTGACAGCATCGCTTCCATCAGACAGCACCACAGGAAGTGGCAGCGTCCCTACTGTCAGACAGCATTACAGGTAGGGTGGATCACCCCCTACCCTCCACCATCCTGCCCAAACCAGAAGCTCATTATTCTCTGGTCGCAGTGCTGAAAACTTGCCTCCACATCCATTCTGCTGAAATGCCAGGCAGTTTGGAAGAGAAATTGTGTTCCGACTTGGTGAGCTGATGAGCCCCATTGCAGAAAGCAGGAGCAATCAGTAATATATGACTCCTTGTACAGCTCACAGGTAAACAGATTAGGTTGTACGCTGGCAATAAAAGTTCCGCTTTGGTTCCTGGAAAACTACTTTTCTCAGAAACTGAATAAAGTGCACTCTACTGTTTCAGAGGAAGCCAGTGCATACCACACCTGTATTACACACCTGTCAGTAGAGCACATCACACCTGTATTACACACCTGTCAGTAGAGCACATTACACCTGTATTACACACCTGTCACTAGAGCACATTACACCTGTATTACACACGTGTCAGTAGAGCGTACCACACCTGTATTACACACGTGTCAGTAGAGTGTATTACACCTGTATTACACACGTGTCAGTATAGCACATCACACCTGTATTACACACCTGTCACTAGAGCAAATTACACCTGTATTACACACGTGTCAGTAGAGTGTATTACACCTGTATTACACACGTGTCAGTAGAGCGTACCACACCTGTATTACACACCTGTCAGTAGAGCGTACCACACCTGTATTACACACCTGTCAGTAGAGCGTACCACACCTGTATTACACACCTGTCAGTAGAGCGTACCACACCTGTATTACACACGTGTCAGTAGAGTGCTTCACACCTGTATTACACACGTGTCAGTAGAGTGTATTACACCTGTATTACACACGTGTCAGTAGAGCATACCACACCTGTATTACACACCTGTCAGTAGAGCACATCACACCTGTATTACACACGTGTCAGTAGAGCACATCACACCTGTATTACACACCTGTCACTAGAGCACATTACACCTGTATTACACACGTGTCAGTAGAGCGTACCACACCTGTATTACACACGTGTCAGTAGAGTGTATTACACCTGTATTACACACGTGTCAGTAGAGCGTACCACACCTGTATTACACACGTGTCAGTAGAGCACATTACACCTGTATTACACACGTCAGTAGAGCACATCACACCTGTATTACACACCTGTCAGTAGAGCGTACCACACCTGTATTACACACGTGTCAGTAGAGTGTACCACACCTGTATTACACACGTCAGTAGAGCACATCACACCTGTATTACACACGTGTCAGTAGAGCGTACCACACCTGTATTACACACGTCAGTAGAGCGTACCACACCTGTATTACACACGTGTCAGTAGAGCGTACCACACCTGTATTACACACGTGTCAGTAGAGCACATCACACCTGTATTACACACGTGTCAGTAGAGTGCATCGCACCTGTATTACACACCTGTCAGTAGAGTGTATTACACCTGTATTACACACCTGTCAGTAGAGTGTATTACACCTGTATTACACACGTCAGTAGAGTGTATCGCACCTGTATTACACACATGTCAGTAGAGCTTGGCAGCATTTTAAAGACCAAATTTACTACAGAAGAGCCACAAAGTTTCAAATCTAAAAACCTTTACAGTACTGAAAAGATTTTTGAAATCAGGACACAAAGCACTATGGGGTAAACAAAGTTAACAGAATAATAACAGCCATTTTAAATGATCAGATATTTCCTTAGCATTCACTTTCTCTGGGAAATAAAGACGCTGAGTACAAACATAAGGAATCTCTGCTTTCAGAGCTGCAGGATCAGTGAATGCTTAGCCACCCTTGTCAGTGATAGGGACTGAGTTATGTCGAGCTGGACTTCCGTAATCAGATGAAGACCTTTTCCTTTTTTATCATCCGTTTTCATTTCTCTCCCAAACCCAATTAACCTCTCGGCATAATTCCAGTCGGACATGCAGAAGTACGCCCTTTTCATTTCTCAAACCCTTATTGAATCTCACACCGGTTGCTTTCAGATCCATATTCATTTCATTGGAGGTGTCACATACCAACTGTAATGCAAACAGGCTGCCTTTGTGGGTACACTCGCTAGAATTTTATGTTCCTGTGATCATTAGCGCTCCGGTGCTAAAGCCTCACCTGGCTGGGCTGTGCTGAAGGATGAAAATGGATCTGTTTTCCGCACGAGCGAGGAGCCTCGTCCGATCAATAAACACGGATAAGAGGCGCGTGGGACCCCTACATCCGCACTGATTAGAGAACATCGAAACGCATCACCGCAAACACCGCGAACGGGGGGCTCGGGCGCCGTCTATTATTCCCCGCGGGCGAGCGACGGTGACTCACTCGATACACGCATAATTGCGTTCTCGGCGCGCGGGGGGAAAAATAGATGAGCGGTTTTGGAATCATCGGACGGCCGCTCATCCCGTCGAAATACATCTCGACAATTAGCAGCCGGCGGATGGTTTGTGTTCAAACTGCCAAATGCGTCGGCTCACAAAGAGGGGGGGGGGGGTGGGGGGGGGGGGGGGAACTGCGGCTGCCGCTTTCCAGGAAACGCGTTTTATATTTCCAGCTCTCCGCAGATGAACGGCGGTCATTTCTGATCCCGCCAGCCGAGGGTAAGGCGAGCACACGCTAGCCCGTTAGCCTGCCTCAGGGCTGAGGTTCAGCGAGGCGAGTCGCCCGACATTTGTTTAAATGGTAAATGGACTGCATTTATATAGCGCTTTTATCCAAAGCGCTTTACAATTGATGCCTCTCATTCGCCAGAGCAGTTAGGGGTTAGGTGTCTTGCTCAGGGACACTTCGACACGCCCAGGGCGGGGTTTGAACCGGCAACCCTCCGACTGCCGGACAATCGGTCTTACCTCCTGAGCTGTGTCGTTTAACAGAACGCGTCTCCGAAGAGGGGGGTAGCGTACCAGAGATGTGGACCGTTGGCCGGGGGCCTATTTTGGGCGTATGACCACCCTTCTTAAAGCGAGTCTCTGGTGAGGACTCGGTGACGTGCACGTACAGCTCAGTTATTCTGTACGGTTATTCCGCTCGACAGAGACTCAGTACAGCCAAAGGGTAGATCATAAGGCAACAGAGACACTCTTTTACAGAACTATAGAATGAACCTCTTCAAGAACATGGCACCCTCTAATTACCTTAAGATTGTGCTAAATGAGGGTAAGCTGTACTGCTCGCTCATGCACATGGCTAAGTGCACACACACACACACATACACACACACACACACACACACACACACACACACTTGCTATTCCACTGTAATGAGAACAGCAGGTGAAGGTGTCAGGGGCAACACCTGTGGCCCATTTCTCACCGTGATTATTTGTGTTCTTTTTTACCCGATCTCTCTCTCTCTCTCTCTCTCCCAGTGGGTTCCTCAGCATGAATCCCCAACCCTGTAACCAGCTCTCTGTGACCAATCATCATACGGCCATCACTGGTAACAGACGGCTAGCTGAGCTCAACTGTAAGGCAAAACACCAAACACGCACACACGCAGTTTAATGTTCTCTGAAATCCAATGGGAGCGTAAGGAGCAGTCTACATGAAGACGTGTGCAGGTTTTGTGGAGTTCACTTTGATCACAGCATTCCCGTCGCCTGCCCTGGAGGGCTGTGCATGCGTGTGTGTGTGTGTGTGTGTGTGTGTATCAAAAGCTTTGATAGATAAAGTTCACTGATGCCTGATCTGTCAATTCTGCCGCATCTCAAAACTTCACAGTTGAATGCAAATGCCGGATACACGACTCCAGCAAGGTTCAAATAAAATAAAAAATAAAAAAAAGGTACAGACGTCATTCACGCAACCCCTACAGGGTTTAAATAAATGCTCAGACGTCATAGATTTTCCCATATCGGAGGGATGGAGGGTATGGTTCAACTGATCTAGATTAAGTCACGATGAAAATTTCTAAATACCCCAGAAGTCAAACCTGCTAAAATTGGGCATGAATGAGCATAATAATAAATTATATAAAAAAAACACAGATTCGATTTTTTCCCCTCATCTTTTCAGATCGCCGTGGTAACGGGTTGTGTCATGTCCTGCGGTCACAGATGATGTCACCTGCTTTCCAAAGTGAGTCACAGCCGTCTATTGTGTTAGCCAATAATATGAATGCGACTCACGCTGACTGACTGTCAGAAAGGGGAGAGTCCTACAACTGTAACAAACCCCAAAAGGCAAGATTGACTCACACTGATCACAGCTGGCTTCAGAGCAGATTTAATCACAGCCTTTAGTCTCCAAACATGATGTTTCTTAGAATACAGAGGAAGAAGTTGCCTTTTATTTTATTTTATTTTTTATTATTTGGTGAATTTGAGGAAGTTTGGGACATGGTTTATGAGCACAGTAAGTGATTTACAGTTTATAAACTCCAGTTTAAAAAATATCCCAATGCGCCAAATCCTGCTCCTACATGCATGAGAGTAACAATCTTACATCTCTGTACATATTTTTTGCAATCTCATAATATACACATCGGTATGTTTTTTTGGGTGGCACGGTGGTTCAGTGGTAGCATAGCGCAGCAAGAAGGTCCCAGCACCCCCCGCGCCCCTGACCAGGCATAGGCGGGTATAGGTAATGGATGGATGGGGAAAACGTTTTCATGTTTTTTAATATGTGCCGTATGTAGCCGATGCACCTATCGGAGTACTAGACGGCATCCGTAAGAGAAATGCCTCACCTCCGATCGCCACTGAGGTCTCCCGTCATTCTGCGGAGACCGTAGAGCACAAAGCAGTCACCTGGCTCATATAAAATCACTAGTATTTTAAGTGTTGTATGTTTGGCCATTTTAATTGGCTCTAAGGTCCTCCCTCTCCACCTCAGCCCATGTGTGGTGAGCGTTCTAGCACAAAATGGCTGCCGTGCATCACCCAGGCAGAGGGCTAGGCATTGCTAATGCTTGGGGCAAGTTTCTCCATTTAAGTGCTTTGAAGTAAAAAAATGGTCAATTTAATCAATTTATTATTGTTATTATATCATATCATTGTTGTTATTATTTGTATTATAATTGTTATCATTATTATTATGTAGCTTTAGCAATAGTTGTGTTTTTGTTAAACTACTTTTCAGCGAATGCAACTTTCGAAGCCATTTTTTTGTTTTGCGCAGTCACGCGGTTCCAGTGCTGTCAATCTGTCACCACGCCGGCAAATCAGGTCGCGGGGGAAAAAAAAAAAAAAAAACGAGCCTTCGTTTCCCAGGCGCAGCCATCAATCACCTCAATGGTCACTTGAAATGTAAATTACCAGGCAGGGAGAGCGACGGAACAAAGGAAACGTTGTAGCGCGGCGAGAAATCATCGGGAGTGGAGTACATTACGGGAGGAGGGGGAGACATCCGTCAGCGCGAGCGCCGCGTCGCGACGACCTTGGGACGCCTCCCGCCATCGCCGCCGCCGCTCGGAGAACAGCTCACCTTCCCGGGTCCCATTTGGAAAAGGGGGGGGGGGGTGGGTGGGGGCGAGGGGGGGAGCTAGAGTTTTGTAAATTAAATGAATGTTCAGTGGGCCATTTCTCACAGGTTTCCCAAATAACTCTGAAAAGAAACAGCCTGGGGGTCCGGGGGGGGGGGGGCGGGGGGTGTCCGGGGGGGGCAGGGAGGGCCGGGGGGGCAGGGGGGTTCATGAATCAAAATGCTCCTTCAGATTCATATTGTCCTCTAGGTTGCTGGAAGCCAAAAAACTTATAACAAATGTCTTCACTTGTGAACTAACTGCAAGTTTTAGCTCTCATATCTACGTTCCTATTGGGCGAATCAGAAGAGCAGTACGGCATTCTGGGAATCATTGATAAAACACATTACATACAGTTGTAGGAGGCATTATGAAAGCAATCATATGAAAAATATATTGAAGGATTTAAATAAAGTTTTGAATACACTACATTGGACAGTTCATACCATGTCTACCCTATGCTTTCACCACATGCTGCTTCTCACACTGCAGTGAAGGTTAACAGGGGTCAAACAGGAAGTAACACTTGAAACTAAGGCTGAATTCCCTTCTTTTTTTTTACCTCCCCGCATCCTTTCCTTGCTCCTAGGCTCACCTATCGAAGGCTATAAGGAATGAGAAGGTGGGCGATGATTACTGGCTGATCAATTCTAACACAATCACAGGTAGGGCAGCCATTGGCTGAGCAGGTAGCCACACAGCTCTAACCAGCCAATCAAATCAAAAAGAAAATGGGCCTTAAGAGTAAAAGAAAGAATTTTACAAGCACCAAATGTTAAATAACATTATTACATGACAAACACTTACTCTTCATTTGTAATTTTACTTTATCATCACAGTATGAAAGGTAAATAAAATAAAATAAAACTCTAAGCTTCAGCAGAATGATCTCGGTATTCACTCTGTATTCAGCGTCTGCTTGTCCTAAATAAACATCAAAGGAGTAGCGCTACACTGAAATCCTCTATATTAATTCTCAGCTTTGAGATTTGAGTAAGACTCAAATTACACTCGACGGATTTTAACTTTTTTTTTTTTTTAAATAAAAAAATAAAAAAACATGATTGCTTCCACAATTTCATTCCGAAATAAACATCCAAATCCTCCTCACAGACGGGCTGAAATCCCTTCGCCACGCCGTTGCCATAACGACCACGCTCCAATGGTGCGGGGAGAGTTGTTCTCTTCGGGGGGGAAAGCGAGGCGGAGCTCCTGCCGAGCGGGGCCTGTCCCGTTTCCACCGGGCGGACATGCCTGCGGCAAGCACCGGTACCACTGCCGCTACCGCTCCCATTCACCTCTTAACCCAGAGCTGGCCAGAACCAATCACATCACAGCTGGTCAGAACCAATCACATCACAGCTGGTCAGAACCAATCACATCAGAGGTGGAGATCCGCTGGGAACCAATCACATCAGAGCTGGTCAGAACCAATCACATCAGAGCTGGTCAGAACCAATCACATCAGAGGCGGTCAGAACCAATCACATCAGAGGTGGTCAGAACCAAATCACATCAGAGGCGGAGATCCGCTGGGAACCAATCACTTCAGAGCTGGTCAGAACCAATCACATCACAGCTGGTCAGAACCAATCACATCACAGCTGGTCAGAACCAATCACATCAGAGCTGGTCAGAACCAATCACATCAGAGGCGCTCAGAACCAATCACATCAGAGCTGGTCAAAACCAATTACATCAGAGGCGGTCAGAACCAATCACATCAGAGGCGGTCAGAACCAATCACATCAGAGCTGGTCAAAACCAATCACATCCGAGGCAGTCAGAACAATCACATCAGAGCTGGTCAGAACCAATCACATCAGAGGTGGTCACAAACAATCACACCTGCCCAGGGACTGCAGATGAAAATTAGCTCTTAGTTATATCTGGTACAATGCAATTTCTATTGCTGAAATTTATGTTAAAAATTGTACATTGTCCCTGTCAAATAAATTGAATCAAAAATTAAAAAAAAGAGGTGTTCAGAACCAATCACATCAGAGGTGGAGACCTGCTGTGTAGAGAAAACCAATCACTTCAGAGATGGCGACAACCAATCACATAAGAGGTGGTCAGAACCAAAACACTGCAAAGGTGGAGACCTGCTGCGTATGAGAGAACCAATCACTTCAGAGATGACGAGAACCAATCACATCAGAGGTGGTTCAGCGGGCTTCGCTGTGTTCTGACCAAGAAAACAACACATGACACATCGGCCTTCGTGAGAACTTCAGCGATTGAGCTCCCCACACTGACTGAGGACATGCTGAGGGGGGGCGAAAACGATTTTGGTGAAAATTGGTGTCTGGGGGACACTGTACCTCCAGCAGGGATCTGCTGTTTGGGGAACAACTCGACATCGTAACTCAGGCGGCACACAGGGTCACAACTTTGGCACTTTGCGACAGAGACACACAAAGCTGGACGTTTTTCTTCGTTTAAAAGCTTTACCTAATTAGGGGCATCTGCAATTGCAGTGTGCTTCTGTCTAATTGCCCATTGCATTGAATTACACCGTCTTTTATTTGGTTCATGGTGTTCCCAATCAACAAAAGCATTCGCTAATGAAAGTAGGTGACCAACCACTGACACAACGTACATTGTGTAATGTTCTGTAATGTTCTAGGCATTTAGCGGACACAGAGCTACTTAACACTGTTTATATTCTTTACATAAAACCCATTTGTACAGCTGGGTATTTTGCTGAATCAGTTCAGGATAAATACCGTGCTTAATGTGTACAACAGCTGTGCCCCATGTGAGAACCGAACCTACAACCTTGAAGTTGCAAGCCCAGTTGCCTAAACATTATACTACACTGCCTCCCCCATTTACCATAAATGGGGTAAAACAATCAACTTAAACGTGCATATAGTTTTTGCAACTTCAGGATTGGCTCTGATTGACAAAATGTGACAGTATGAGGTGACAGTTCTTGCAGTAGAGTACATTTCAGTGTGAAAAACACTGTTTGTGTTGTGTACTTTTACCATCGGGGGAAAGCAACTCTTGGCTGTTTCAGCATTTAAATTAAATCTTCTCATTAACGCTGCCACTGTTACTTTAAAACTGGATTTCTCTTTAATGGAAAAGTTTTGAGAAAATTTTTTTTTGAGGGGTGTGGAGATATCCCATCATGCCACATTCTCAGTAGGCCTTCTGTAAGCTAGAGACACAATTCTTGGTGAATGATTTGATTTATTCAGTAGCTTGATGGCCTGACACAATGTAAACAGTTTTTGTTATCCTGACAGGTGTTATGATGGCATAGATATAATGGGAAAGTTCATGAAAACTGTCAGTCAAATACATCCTGGCCATATCACTGCAATGGACTAGTTTGCTTTCAGAATGATTGCTTTGCAGAGTTGTGGACGGACCCAGCCATCATCAACTGTCACTAAAATTCACAACACATGACAGGTTAAATGAGGCTAAAGAATTATTTAGCCAGTTGGTGAGCGTCAAAACAATTATGTGATTAAATTACCAGTTTGCATTTGTCTGGTGAATTCATTTTGTCATTGTGAATTCAGAAATCTCTTCCTTTGCTTAACACCATGTTACAGCAGTCCGGTTGATATCCTGCAAGAGTACTATCTAGATCGTATTGGCTTATCTATGTCCATTACACATAAGGTTCCCTCTATTAATAAAGACGTTCCTGTAGGTTTTCACTCCAGCCCTAACAAAGCACACCTCATTCAACAGCTAGAGATCTACCGTCCTGTAGGTTCACAAACAACCTTACAAAGCACACCTCACTCAACAGCTACAGATTTTGTAGAACTGCTAACTAGTAGAATCAGGTGTGGCCAAATTAGGGTTGAAATGAAAACCTACAGGATGGTATGTCTCCAGGAACACGGCAACTGTGAAAATATAGGCGTGCGAGATGTGGTTGACTTTCCAATCGTACCTTCTGTTGTTACCATACAAGCGGGTGTTTGTGAGGTAAATATCACACCTCTGCACCTTTGTGAAGAATCCCCCAGGGATGCACGAATGTGGCAACACTGATGTTCTCCACTACTACTCATTTGCTCAGGATAAGAGCTTCTGTCGAATGACTGGAGTGTGACGTAACGCGACGTAACGATGAAAAACGAAGGCCGAATAAAAAATAGAAAACTTGCATATGCAATAGCCCGTTTTCCATTTGCGTGCGAAATAGCCAAACGGTGTCTTTTTCAGTTCAGTGAGTCTGCCAGTATCCCACAATGCCCCAGGGCCCCATGAAGATTACATCTGCCAGTGATAGTCTGTTTCTGGCCTCGCATAAAAGAAGAAGCTGCATGTCTACATGTCATATTTACATCATATTGTCCCGCGTAGGCCTCAAATATGGATTTATTTCTGCGGTCTGGAACTGTTTCAGCTCTGAAGAGAAACCTAGGGACCACTTAATAAAAATGAGAGAGAGAGAACATTCTTATCCACAACACTCACATTGATGGATTAAAATGCTTTTACCAGAAGTGTGGAACAGATTGCAATTAAGAATCTAATTTTCTAGCAAAGCCTGGAATAAATTTGGGGCCGAGCCCTAGTAGGAAGACCTCGGCAACTCCACGCTCGCCACGGAGAGCCGGCTGGATTTCAGCTGAATGAATTTCATGCAAGAGTGGAAACAATCAGTTTGTTTGTTTCTTTGTTTAATATGAGAGCGTAAAATCCAGACAATGGCTTTCTCGGTGGAACTGCAGCCTAACTGCACACGTGGAAGGTTTATTTTATGAACGGAAGGATTGAATCGGTTTTTGGAAACAGAACAGGGACTCCCAAACCCTTCTTGTGGTTTCTTTTCTTAAACCACCTTTTTTTATTAAGAAATTATTCACACATTGAGGAATACATTCTGCATTTGCCTATTTTTTTCCCCCCAAACTCTAATATATGAGTATCTGGCACTTGCATTTGATCATATTTCTTGAATAAATGCTCTGTTCACCAACTGTTCTCTGTTTGAAAACAGTATGCAATTGTTTCGTATCCAAAGTTTTCTGCATAGCCCCTGTGTTTCACTGCAGCTTAGCCTTAGCCATGGAGACCATGGTTAAGAGAACATTTATAAAGACCCGCCCATCTTTGAAAGACTCCTCAGTTCCACTGCCCTGACGGTATGCTTCATGTTATGTGTGCTAAGGGACCCATTACTAAGCTCGACTCAGGTTCCATCTCGCTACAAAGGGTTTATTGGACACCTCAGCCAAACTATCAACAAGAAATAGGATGCTGGATTCTTACAGTGCACACAACTTTCTTTGCCCCTTTGTTCTTGGGACCAAAGATTTCAAAACGGTAAAAAATAAAAATAAAAGAAATTCACCTTGAGTTGGCACTTTCTAGGGAACTATACAAGTGTGTGTGTGTGTGTGTGTCTGTACTTTACTTGCAGCTGTAAACTTCTACAGAACAACATAAACACTGTTTCAGCACAATTTACTCCAGGATGCAGTGCCTGAAAGAGGACAATGAGTAACCAGGAGAGCAGACCAAATGCACAGCGAAGCTGCAATCTCCCTGCCTAAAATATCTACTGTCCCAGGGAGTACATTTTGTGGCCATACTTCATGCAAAAAGGCTATTTATGATGTTGACAGGGGAGGGGGGGGGAAGTTAAAATATTATGCGCTCTGAATCATTCAGTAAAGTTTGCATAGAACCGACAACTCCAGGAATAATATTTCCTCTCCTGGTAGCTACACCATTTTTGTGGAGAAGTAAATTACAGTTCCGCCCCTCCCCACGCCCCCCCCCCCCCCAAACTCACACGTCTAGTATTGCTTTATCCAGAGTGGAAAGCTCTGTAATCTCCTGCAGGATACAGTATTTCTGTGAGGGAGTGTGTGTGCAAACACTGTGGGTTTCTCTTTATTAACGGGCTTACAGCCAGCCACACGGAGAACCCAGAGAGTTCTACAGCAATGTGAGGTTCTCTCTCTCGAGAACCCAGAGAGTTCTACAGCAGTGTGAGGTTCTCTCTCTCTCTCTCTCTCTCTCTCTCTCTCTCTCTCCCTCGAGAACCCGGAGAGTTCTACAGCAATGTGAGGTTCTCTCTCTCTCTCTCTCTCTCTCCCTCAAGAACCCGGAGAGTTCCACAGCAGCGTGAGGTTCTCTCTCAGCCTGGCACACTCTGGACAGCATGCCAGTGCAACAGCGCGCAAATTGTTTACGAATGCGCAAAACCCGCCATCTCAGTGATCACGTCAGCGGGAGCGGAGACAGAAATATATATATATGTATATATATGTATATACATTTACAAGCAAAAAAAAATAAATAAAAAAACAAAGACAACAAAACACTGAAATGCTGATGCTGCAGTTTTGTTTAAACTCTTCCCTTCTGTTTGAGGGATATAGATACAGGCACACTTTGTGCCTCGGTGCACCGTATAAATTTGCCTTCAGAAGCAATATTCTGTGGAATTTATCATCGATCTTGATACCCGGCTTAGGAAGTCAGTCTGTAGTCATAAGACTTAAATTATAATAGGTGGGAGAGGCTAGCTTAACGATTTCAGGTACATATGAGGTAATCCATCAAATCCCTCCCCTGTTCTATTCAACCTGTGTCGTTTACCTTTAGGTTTTAGGAATTTAGCAGACCCTCTTATCCACAACAACTTACACAGCGTATATTCTTTTGTATATACAATCTGTTTATCCGGCTCAATAACTCTACTCCAGTTCAATTTTATCTGTACAGTGCTTTTTAGAGACACTGCCACAAAGATGGGGAAAAAAAGAAAGAAATGGGGGGAAAAAAACTGGGAAAACAGAGCCTGAACTCCCACCATCCCACCTCCCCACCAGCCCACCAGCCCACCGCCGCCCCCCCCCCTTCAAAAAAAAAAAAAAACTCTCCAGTGACAAGCAATAAAAACACCCCAGTGGGAAGAAACCTCAGGAGCAGCCCGTCCCCTGCCCACTGGCCCGGTGCTAATAGATTAAAGATAAGCTAAATGCTAATACACAGATAATGAGGAATCTATCAGAGCAAACAGAGTGGCTGTGGGAACATTATAGCCTCAAGTATAAACGAGCTGGCAAAACCCGAGAACCCAAACAAAGAAGAAGTCTCTATTAATATGCAGATGAGGAGCTGCATGCTGATGCACCTGGGTCTCCAGGTTGCATCATGGGAAGGGCTTGCAGCAGGAGAGGGGCGGAGCTGGATTGCTCTGTGAATTTGGGGTTGGGGGGTGTGGTTGGGGGACAGATTGGGTTAGAGAAGAGAACAGAACTGAAGCTGTTCCGGTTAAGTGTCTTACTGAATTAGCACAGCGGCAGTGCCCCAACCTAGGAATCAAACCCGCAACCTTGGAGTTGAAAGCACCAGTTTCCTAGATATAATGTTGCACTCAGAGTCCCAAAACTATGATGCCCATTCAAGAAATTTCTCCAGTTGGTCAATCCTCTTGGTTGTGTTGGGGAGATCAGCATGACCTCACATGCTCAGACTAAAGAAAGAATCACTATGACTCTACACACCATCAGCGTGGGACCTGGGTCTTTAGTCTGTCGAGGTAATCACACCGCTACGCTAATAATGAGAGCTGCACGGTCACACTGCTATGCTAACAGTGAGGGCCGCACGGTCACACTGCTATGCTAACAGCGAGAGCCACACGGTCACACTGCTATGCTAACAGCGAGAGCCACACGGTCACACTGCTATGCTAACAGTGAGGGCCCCACGGTCATACCGCTACGCTAACAGCGAGAGCCGCACGGTCATACCGCTACGCTAACAGCGAGAGCCGCACGGTCACACTGCTATGCTAACAGTGAGAGCCACACGGTCACACTGCTACGCTAACAGCGAGAGCCGCACGGTCACACTGCTATGCTAACAGCGAGAGCCGCACGGTCACACTGCTATGCTGACAGGCTGATCTGGGCTGAGCTGGACTCGGCTGGGCTGGCATTCTTCATGGGTCAAGTGTCCTGCATGGCATCGTTCCCCAAGCCATTGGTCTTCTCATCTCTGGTACAGGTTTAATTAGCAGTTAATGGGGTTTTTACATGACAGGGATGCTAGCTCCATGCACAACCTTCCTCCTTTGCTCATCCAGGCCTGACACCAGCGATGGCGGAGATGCCAGAGAGTACAGACCCCCCCCCCCTCCTCCCCCCCTTTAATAACATCCAGAGAAGGGGAATGCACATGGTCACAGATTATAGTGAGGGTGCATAGGCCACTCAATTGCTTGCATTTGCTGCCATTTATTGTTGCTGCTGCCGTCGTCATTTTTAAATTACTTTGACACGAGATGCACTTACGCGCTCTACAGCTGCCACTGATGTTTTCGGTCTGTAAGTTTCCAAATAGCTGCATGCGCACTTACAATATAAATGCCAAATGAGACAAATTTGTTACTGACACAGTTGCTCTTTCTTTTCTCTCTCTCCAAATCTTTTTTTTTTTTCCCCCTAGCCTTCTATAGCAGATGCTGGTTGAGTTTTTAGTGACTATATCAGTGGTGCTCAGTTGTGCAGGACTGCCCTCTGCTGGCTGATGTGGCAACTGCTAGGGATCTAGCAAATAATTCAGATTTTAATAATTCAGATTTAAAAAATAAAAATAAAAATCAACACAGTGCAGACTCAAAGCACTCTGTGCTGTGTTTGAATGACTTCGTTCCAGTTAAGAGTTCAGCAGTTGTGGTGCATTTTCCCCATGTGCATGTGTGGTACAACTTTGACAGTGAAGCACAAATGAACAACATGAGCAATGGCTATGTCATGTTTTCATGTTCAGAGTGTTACCAAAACAGCAGAAATTGTGTTGCTTTCAGCCTGGAAAAAAACACATGCAGTCATTATATGATGATGTCATAATGTTACATCTGGTGTGCAAAAGATTGACAGTTTAATGAAACAGCTTTTTAAAAATACTGGCCTGGATTATATTTATACATTGACTGTTAAAAGTTCACCTCTCAGCTCTGGAGAATTAATTTCACCTTTTAAAACCATTAATCGCCCCCTCCTGCCCCTACCACACCACCACTGGATGCTTCCGGATGCTTCTGCTGTGGTCAAAGCCACCTGCCCACTCACCTCCATTGTAAGTCACACTGTACACCTGAGACACACGGGGGTTACTGTGGGAATGGTGATATTAGCCTATGGGTCACTGAGGGATGGAGGAGAGGTTGGGGGGTTTGGGGGGGGGGGGTCGGGGATGGGACTTCTTGGAGGAAAAGACCCAATAAGGACACCATTAACTTTGAGGAAAGTCAGAAATGGGGGCGGGGGGGGGCATGTAGCATTGAGGAGATGCCGGTCAGCCATGAATCACTCTACACAAGGGTGCTGCCACGACAACGCTAGCTGCCATTAGAGGGGACGGCTGACACAGTCTCCTCACTGGAGTCACCTTCGCCCACCTCAAACACAGCCTCTGATTGGCTGAGTGCAGTTTAAAACTGCTGTTGGATGGGCGAGACTGAGAAGCAAGACATCTGTAGAGTTTCAGGCTCTCAAACTCATATACAAAAACCCCCATACTGGCCAGGGTTTTTGACACTTTCTGTACTGTGAATTCTCTTCTCTTTGTGACACTCTCTGCTTTCACCCTGTCTGAATACAGTGGAAAAATACAAGCTGAGAGCAGGCTATCAACTTGAAGGGCTCCACAAAGGTGAGGATACAGAGAGGGACAATAAATCCCGCTGTTTGTCTCAGAGATAGATGCTCATCGCCACAGTCTCCCCTCTCCTGCGATTCCTGCACCGATACAGGCGTCTGAAACAGCGCGGGTCAGCCAGGCTGCAGAGGCACCAGCCAGTGTCGTCACGCCAACCTCCTGTTGCTAAGCAGCAGCTAGTTGAAGGATACGCCTCAACAGAGAAAGTAAAAGCCCTGCCATGCGTTTCTTCCACCCGTGAACTCTGGAGCCAGCTGATTTCACTAATTAGTTCGACCTCCTGGCTGAAGAATTGTGCTAATTAGTAAATCCAAGCGATTGGAATAAAATACCTGGGGGGACTTTTACTTTCTGCACCTGGGTTTTCCACCTCCGTGCTTTAATAAGTAACTAGGGGACACCATCACAAAGTAATGACCATTTCTGGGATTAGTGCCCAATACATGAGTTTAAAGTCCATTTTATAGCCGTAGTCTTCTCTAATTCCAGGATGGAAAAAAATCGATGAATTACAGGAAGTCCCCTCTGAGTAATATGACATTAGTAGATGTGTAATAGATGTGTAATAAATGTGTAATACACTGGCACAGGCATGTGTGGGCCAGGGTGTTTTACGGCCACCTAAACAGTATCTTGGCTCTGCCATTTATCTTATTTATCTTAGCTGAACTACCATATCTAGTTGTGAGTGGCCACCCAGGCTGTTCTGGCACACCTGGTTCTATGCAAAGCCAACTATGTGAGCATTTCTGGCTACTGTGCTGGTGTAACATCTGATTGGTGTTTGTCATTTTAAACCATAAACATGAAATATTTGATTTGTGTGGCAAAAATGATTCCCAGTGTGACAGAACTGCCAGAAACACAGCGGAGACATACAGCTGAAGGTGAATAAAAATGATAGTTTGCTTTGCATAGTTCTTTCTTGCACCAAATATTTCAATGGGTTTTGCCATTTAACAGCGACACATCTCCAAGTACTCAACCGTACAGATATTCTTAATGAAAGCGAATGAATAATAATTTCCCGTCGGGATCATGATTTTTAGAGCGCGATCACACGTGAGTCTCCTGCCTGCCATTCAAGGGTAACAAGACCAGGTTAAAACCTAGTATATGGCTGGACCTAACACACGTGATCCGGCCGGCCAATGGTGTTACTTCGTAACTCGGCCGACCGATGGTGTAACTTCATCGCTCAGTCACTCAGTCACAGACATTCGTGTTCGTAGGGCTGGCCCCGCTGTTGCGGTCCAGCCAAAAAATCATAACAATCGTCAACAAGTCAGCGCGAGGTCACAGTTTCAACTACAAGGGGGGTCTAACACATATGAGTCAAATAGCCAGTGTGGAGGAGAGATGTGGTAACCACAGCAGCGTGGTCCGCTCTGTGACGAGGGCAATAACTCACCGAGGAAGCGTGTGGGGTGGACACATCGCTCTGTTGACAGGTCCCGAGATGAATTTAACCGCTCGGGATTTAGCTACTTCACTTCAGCCCCGGCGCTACGCGGCTGCCCAGGGACTGCATTAATAAGCAGCTGCTCATCTGGAAAAAGACCGGCCCTCATAATTTACTGTTCATTAAAGGCACCACGGCACGCCATAAGCGGGTTATTTATGACCGAGGAGGAGGAGCTCAGCACTCAGCAACGTGAAACAAAACTGCCGACTGATGACTCAAATTCACGCGTTTGCTTACAGTAAGAGCCCTGTGTGTGTGTGTGTGTGTGAAGCCGGAGTTCAGGGAAACAGGAAAAGGAATTAAAACTTCATGTAACTTAATGTAAAGACCTTGCTCTTCATTTAACGCAATGATAGTTTTCAGAAAACTGCCCTTTACAAACTTTTTTTTTCTTTTTTTTTTTTTTTTTTTTTTTTTTTTTACACTTTAGAAAAACTTAGATTTAACCTCTTATACAATCAGTAATTAACCTCACTGAAAGTTTTGGAAATCAGACAGACTGAAATCAGAAAAACAATCAAGGTTTTTTTTTTCTTTTTTTTTGACTAATGCCCGTTTTACTGTGTCCTCCACGAGGAAGTTTGTCAATCTTGTAAATCGTTTTCTTGGTAACCATCTTGGCTTAGTATGGGAAATCAGCTGCTTATGTTCACTGGAATTCGGCAAAATAAAAAATAAAAAAAACAATCAACATGTCCCTCAAGCTTTCGCACAGGAAACCATTTCACATTCACAGATGGGACAGCTGAGATAAACGGAATGTTCATTTGATCTTCACTGGGAGAGACACGATTAACTGATGTCTGTTTCCATTATTCTGAGCCAAGGCAAAACAACTTGGCGTACTAATAACATCAGTGTGCTTTCATGACTGAGACATTAATACATGCCAAAACGGGATAACTGACAGTTCTGGGCCCAGTTTCATGAAGCAGGATTAGTGAGTTAGCTGTGTAACTGATCTGAGTAAAACCCAGAACCACTCTTTTTACTTCAGTTCATGTTCCCGAATTGATATGGAAAAGACATGAATATAGCACAATGCCTCTGGACTGGTGACATTACACTTTTACCACCGTTTACCTGGATGAGCACTGATTTCATGGACTGTAAGCATGTAACCTTTCTAGGTCACTGTGGATTAAAGCGTCAAGAAAAAATGTAATACATGGAAAAAATACTATGTACCCCCACATAATGAAATGTTAGGCATTAGACCTACGTGTTGCAATATAGAGTACCGTTTACCGTTGCAAGAGAGTAGGAATGTAAAATATATTCGTTGCCACCAGATGGCGTTTAAATACCAATTTACTCATTAGTTCTTGTACAGGTTTCTTTGCTATTTTAAAGGCGAATGAGTTAAGTGTCACATCATTTAAATGTCACATCCTCTGGCTATTTAAAATTGTTCACTGGAGAGTTTAGTATTAATTTAGGGTTTAGTCATTCAAAAGTGGCCATTGAAATACATCCACACTCTACAATTTAAATATCCTTGAAGTCAAGAACATGGCTCTATGTTACATCATATAACATATTTTAGGCTATATGTGGATTTAATTATTTAATTGCTCGCTTTTTCGGCTAATTAAGTAGTTAGTTTGTGCCTTCTTGGTAATGCCTCACTTGCATTCCTGAGACTAACCAATGATGTTCTCCATTGATGCAAGTGGCTCTGGGTATGTGATTGTAAAGTAACGTAATTAAAAGGGTACGTTAAAGCTAAGTCGATTAGGCTACATTTATTTTTGATAATGCGTTTTCCCGTCTTGTTTTTAAGATGCTTTTGTGACCCGTCAAATGCATTCCATTCTCACACTTGCACGGATTGTCCCGTAACACCGTGTCGAAAAGTGTGAAAGTTTTAACAAATCTGACTACAGACAGAGGCTGTGTGCTACAGCTACACCGTCAAATTACTAAAGTGAAACGCATTACTCCACCATAAGGAAAAGACGATCACAAGATGACTATGAAACGTACGAGGTAGCCATGTGGAATATGCAGGAAGTGACTTCATTGAACAGCACTCGTCCAAAGAAGCACAGGAGGAAAAAAGTCTAAACAAAGAGATTTATCTGAAACCAACGGGACAACCCCGCCCCTCTCAAAGCCCCCTTCCACCGAGAACGACTCCCATTGGCCAAAGCTACGAGATCCCTCCTCCCCATAGGCTGTCTGTTTTGTGAGAGACTGCCATCCCACAGTTTCCGCTGGGATTAGAATAGTCACAGTAAATCGAATTTTGTTGCATTTTCCCGTTTGGATGTGGGGAAATTAAAGATTCAAAAGGACCGGACACATGAGGGTATGTTGCATTTTTGTCTTCTTTTATCGTCGCTTGGGTTTCACTGCTTATTTTGTTTGGTTTTGGCACATATTGTTCTAATGGGAACTTCTGAAGTTGTGAAGTTGGAAGAAATCCAGGCGTATTTATACCACACTAGCACTATAAACAATAACTAGGATATTGCAAAGAAAGGGGGACAAACTAACGATTAAACTCGAATCGGCTACAGATTATAGTCTTCCCCGCTAACGCAACTTCAACTGAAAAGATTTACCAAAATACAAGAAAATAGCTAATGGAAGAATGGACATCTACTTACAGTATGGAGACAGTGAAAATGCCTTGTTTTAAGACCGAGTGTATGTTGACCTACAGATTAAATGGCTCTCAAAATAATCATGCAAAGTGCATCATATATCACAACACTTAATGCAAACTCACTCTTTGTTAACATTTACCCTGTAATGGTGCATTTAGACTTTTTGATGTTGATCAGTTTGGTCAGTAGATTTCCTGGGAAAACTTTGCGCGCTGTTTCAGTTTGGGGTTCGTATCCGAGTCATATTGCATAACATTGCTTTTCAATACCCTTTAACTGTCCAGGCCCACTAAATTGGGTTAAAAACTAATTTCGTTTTGACTTCGCCTAGTGTTTATCAAAAGGTCCCTTGTGCTGGAAACGCAATCAACGTGTCCCATTCGATTTCTAAAGGACGTATTGCGTTCCAAATATAGCCTACCATTTCAATCATAATTATAATTTTCAGATAAACTTCTGAGCAACCTTACGTGTCTGCTTTAGTGTGTCTAAAAACGGTTGTAGGGTACATGAAGTGCCCCTCCGCAGTCCCGCTGTTTCTCCCATTTGGGGATCGGGGGAGACTCAGAATGGGCGTTTCTTTCAAGGTAACAGTGACGCCACCAGGAGGTGGCCACAAATGCAGTCAAGCTTGAATTTGCACTTGCTGACGAAGGTGACAAGCTTCGTTATAACTTGTGAATTCTCCCCTAGGGCGACTGAAAAGGGACAAATGTGGCTCGACCGGTGTCTCGCTACTTTATTAAATTAGTAACAAATGAAAGATAGAAGATTGATAGCCTACTTTTATCAGCTCTGAAATCTTTATTAAACTTTTCCACCGTAGGCTGTTGGAATGCGCACGTTTTTCCACACGTCAACTGGACAGTGTTTGTGTGGCTCTATATCGAAACAGACGCACAAGATGACCTTATGAGCCCACCTAATAGAAATGTGCCATGGTGTGTAGATGACAAATGACGTCAGAGATGAAGGTGTTCAGCCCATTCATAAATCTCTGTTGGGGCTCTCGGTCAATGAGATCCGTACCTACCCTGGTGCAGTTCACATACCCTTCCACCCCCTCCGTGCGGCTCTTTTCGTTTCATAAATCGTGGGACGTGCAGCCATCATATCGTGTCTGCTGTCATAGAGTCCGGCCTCCCTCTCTCGCTGATTAAAAGGAGTGGCTGCATCTAGATCATTAGCATTCGTTCGTCCAGGCTTGTTTGGTTAAAAACATACAGCACATACGTGAGTTTAATGCATAACTCATAACTCAATATGAGAGCCTTTTAGTGTCCTTAGAGATGCACCAGATACAGACACATCATTCCATAAGGCCGTAAAAGATTGCATACCAGTGGAGGCAAATTCATCCCTAACAGGCTTTGCAGAAAGAGAATTCTGTTATAATCTGAATGCATTCTGGAATGCCACGAGCCTGCTGGCTGACCGTTACTGTTCTCGCAACCGTTGGCTACAGCGTTCATTCGGTCGGAATCTGAGCCCGTGCAGTTCCCGTCACGTGGAATGCCGTTTTCATCATCGGCCAGTGATATCAGTTTGTGGAAGCAGAGTTCAGAGAGAGCAGCATCTTGAATCCAGCAAAAAGTGTTCAGAAGCAGCAAAAAGTATAAAAGAAAAAAGATTAGATTGACGTGTCCCTGTTTGAAGAATCGTTCACTGAAAATGGAATTAAAAGACAGCCCACGGAAAGAGAACCCCGCCGATATTTTGGACACTGCATGGCAAGGAAACGGGGGCGTTTGCTGGGATATGAACTGGAGAATAAAGGATGAGCCCTGGGGACTGGGAGAGAGAAGAGGAGCCTGGGAATGTTTAGTTCTCACAGTTTAGCCCACATTTCCTTTTACCTCCCTCCCACATGTTATTCCCTACGACAAACACCGCCGATTGTGACCCACGACCACAGCGAGAACAGCGTCTCAGATGAAGACCTGTGTGGAGCTAGGAATTCTGGGTCCCGTTTTTTAAATGAAACAAATTTATTTATTTTAAGCTGTGGGCCCCTATAATCGTCACTACCTTTCACCCCTCTAGCGACAGCCGTGCCTTTAAAAGGACATTAAGTACACCGCACTGCTGTGCCGTACTTCTACAACGTATATAACGAACGTTCTAGTAAATGTATTTCAATGTCATGAGTACAGCAGCGCTCGGTCTCGCTCACATTGGCAAAAAAAAAATTACGAGCGCGTGAAATTAGCGGAGGGGTGAAAACGACACGCAGAAAACTTGAGGGAGGTGTGGAGTTAATTTGTGGGAAGAAACGTTAGCGCTGAATGCATTCTCTCTCTCGGACTGGCGCTGTAATAAGCGTGCTGTGCGAGTGGCCAAACCACAGACCGCAGGGGCTGCAGAAGCTCCGCGTGCCGTTACGCTGAGAGACTGGAGCTCTGTGCGGCAGAGAAGTCAAACAGCTGCGCGCGCACACACGAGCGCGAAGTCAACGTTTGGAATAAAAGCGGGGTTTTCCCCCCGTCGTGTAGTATTTTCCCCTCGCTCTCGTTTATTCAAACGGGTTTTTATTTCAAGACTTTTAACAGAAGGCAGCAGTGACTTCCTGTCCTTCATCTTTAAGGACAAAAACATCCATCAATAAAAATGAAAATAAATGCATATGAAAGCAGTTGGACACATGCAGGCCTATTCCAATGGCCCATCTGAGATTATTTTATGATAATCAAGGGAGCCCAGAGGATGCTCTCTCTCTCTAAGAGCCCACTGTGAGCCATGGTCCAACAGCACGATCTCACGCGTCAGTCCTGCCCTTGTCTGTGTATGGAAGGACTGGATTCTTGGCTGATCGAGCAGCCCACACAGACAGCAGTCTTCAGACGGATCAAGCGTGAATGAAGGACTGTTCAGAGGTGCTGCCTGGGCTGTTTACTGCTGCATAAGCTGTTTATTGCTTCATGTTAGCTTTTTAAATTTTTTTTTTTTTACTGCTGTGTGTGTTAAGTATGCCTCCACAGCTTGTCGTTATGCATGTTTCTGAAGTCGTCGTTGGAGACGGGGTAGAGAGGCTAAGCACAGAGGAAACTGGAGAGAGAGAGAGAGAGAGAAATGGTCATGTGACCACTTGTTGAGATTCGTGCAACGGCAGAAGTTTTTTTTTTTTTTTTTTTTTTCTGAATGTTCAAAGTAGTCAGTGTGAGGTTCCCCCCACAAGCCAGCTGTTCTGCTTTAGTTATGCGACAGTGACACGCTCCTCTCGTCCTCCACGACCAGACAGGGAGGAAAAACAGAAGAAAAAAAAAAGTTCAGCTGAGTCGGCGTTGAGGGAGCACGTGCGTAAAAGCCCAGGAGAATGTGACGTAGTTATGTTTTGTGAATCGTATTTTTAAATTTTCAAAGGGCAGCGAGCCCATTCAGCACGAGTGCCGGCCTACGCAGGTACTGAATCCAAAGCTGAAGCAGTTCTGCTCCTGGTAAAGAGTGGCGGTACTGATGAGGGGCTGCAGGTGGCGGTTCTGACGCGGCCTGGGCCGGGCCGGGCCGAGTCGCTGGGCGCTGGAGCACGGCTTTTGGGCCGAGTCAGAAGAAGCCTGGCACAGGGCACGCACGGTTCTCCTGTGACAAACCACCGCATGTTCCAGCCATCTCCACTCAACACCGTCCGCCCAGGACAAAACCACAGTCTTCCTCAGAAACTGAGGAGGAGAGGAGAGAACAACCCGTGACATACAACAGACTCTCTCTCTCTCGCTCTCGAGCCGGGGGGGGGGGGGGGGGAGAATGAATGACTTTCGCAAGGATGTTAATGACTTCCTGGTTACAAGCTGGCCTGTTTCCAATAGGTAGACAACAGTGAACGAATTTGGGACTGACCTTCCTTGTTGATCCTCACTACCTGAACTCTGGCCTTTTGGGCCCCTTCTGCTTGGTATTTATTATGTACAGCAGACCAGACTGAAGGCTTACCACTGGAGATTGGTCTGTTTTTGGGTGGCTGGAAGAGGAGGAAGAAGAGGAGGGGGGACTGGGCCTTCCATGTGCCAGTGCATGGGGCTCTTCCTCTGCCAGAGGTGGCAGCAGAGGAACTCATTTTTGCTCTCAAACTACCCCCTAACCCCCCTAACCACTACCCCCTAACTCCTCACCCCTCAGGCTGCGAAAGCATCTCTCACCGTCTGCCGTCCCTCCTCTCAGGAAACCAGGATGAATGTGGAGAGCCTGAGCCAGAAGGAGCTGCTGACGCTGCTGAGCATTCTGGAGGGAGAGCTGGAGGCGCGGGACCTGGTGATCGAGTCCCTGAGGGTAGGCCGCCGGGGCGCCGCTACGCTAAAGCGACCAATCACAACGCATCACACCCTACAGGCCAGTCACAACGCATCACACCCTACAGGCCAATCACAACGCATCACACCCTACAGGCCAGTCACAACGCATCACACCCTACAGGCCAGTCACAACGCATCGCCACCTGCAGGCCCATCACGATCAGTCACACCCTACAGGCCAGTCACAACGCATCGCCACCTGCAGGCCCATCACGATCAGTCACACCCTACAGGCCAATCACAACGCATCACCACCTGCAGGCCCATCACGATCAGTCACACCCTACAGGCCAATCACAAGCTGTCACACTGTCCCATCACAAACCTCACTTCAGTCAGTGCCTTTACATTCATATTCTACATTTCGGTAACACAGACTGAGGGGTGCCATATTGGGGGGGGGGTTTAGGATGATTCCTAGGCCCCTTACTGACAGGGGCCCTCAAAACTGTGCTGTAGGGTGGGGTGGGGCTCAACGTGGGGCCCAAAATCCCCGACGGTGCCCCTGCTCAGTCCGACTCAGTGTCACGGTCACAATTCTGTCCCTCCTTCAGCGCTCAATCCCACGGATGTTTCCAGAACTGCAAATTAAATCTCTTTCCTGAATCTCGCCGTTTTTGGCCATTTACGTATTATTTTCCTACGGGGAAAATGGGAGCCACGTGTAGTTAGTGGAGCGGCTTTTGGGACAGTGGGGGTGCACGCGAGCCAGATCTGTCCCTGCTGATAAAAGTCCTGTGAAGGGGGGGGGTGGGGTGGCGTGGGGTGTCCTGAGAGGGCCGCAGGCCTTGTTTTTTAATCCAATAACAGCTGAGCCAGTCAGGTGCAGAGAGAGCCAGGGTGCCCTCACGGCTCACCTCAGGTAGGACTGAAGCAGCAGCAAAGCCAGCGGACTTCACACCAGAGGGTGTTAACGCTTTAAACTCGGGTGGGGCTTGGCCCTCGTACCTGTGCAGTGATGTCAGCAGTGTTCTGCATACCTTATCTACCTGTGCTCACCGCTTCAGCTGGGAGGGTGTTTGTGTAAGCAAATGTCTGCTTTTGATTCTGCAGAAATCTTTTAGGCAAATTCAAAGACCAAACAGAGAAAGAGAAAAAGACAAACAGAAAAAGGATATGACTAAAGAACATGAGATGGAATATGGCCACTGAGTCATTGTCAGGCGGTCAGTGAAAACAAGACCCTGCTTTGAACTGGTCTTACCTGCTTACGTAAAGCCTGCATGCATGCAATCCCATAATCCTCTGTTTCTGAATGTTAGTGAGCTCCCCTCCCATGGGAAGTGGATGGTGGATCTCAGATCTCGCCTTGGTGCAAGGACCCAAATCTACAGCATTCTGCAGAACCAGCAGAGTTACCCCAGCCCTGGCAGAGTTATTCCCGCCCTGCAGAATTACTCCAGTTTTCCTGCAGATTTACTCCAGCTCTCCTGCAGAGTTACTCCAGCCCTCCTGCAGAGTTACTCCAGCTCTCCTGCAGATTTACTCCAGCTCTCCTGCAGAGTTACTCCAGCTCTCCTACAGAGTTACTCCAGCTCACCTGCAGAGTTACTCCAGCTCTCCTGCAGATTTACTCCAGCTCTCCTGCAGATTTACTCCAGCTCTCCTACAGATTTACTCCAGCTCTCCTGCAGAGTTACTCCAGCTCTCCTGCAGATTTACTCCAGCTCTCCTGCAGAGTTACTCCAGCTCTCCTACAGAGTTACTCCAGCTCACCTGCAGAGTTACTCCAGCTCTCCTGCAGATTTACTCCAGCTCTCCTACAGATTTACTCCAGCTCTCCTACAGTTACTCCAGCTCTCCTGCAGAGTTACTCAAGCTCTCCTGCAGAGTTACTCCAGCCCTCCTACAGATTTACTCCAGCTCTCCTACAGATTTACTCCAGCTCTCCTGCAGAGTTACTCCAGCTATCCTGCAGATTTACTCCAGCCCTCCTGCAGAGTTACTCGAGCCCTGCAGATTTAGGGCACAGATTTACAGACGTGCTTCTGCACCCAGGGGGCTTTGCGGCGGACGGTGCGGCTGATTGCGTCCGCAGGCCTGGGAATGGCGGAGTGAAAAAATAAACGGAGGCCGTAAATAGTTCTGTGTAAGCCCAGCGGGGACCGGGCCTGTTTACTCTCGGTCTGAGAGAAGAGGCCCACCTCCAGCGTGTCACAGACGGCTGAGGAGGCCCAGGGTAGCACGATGACCAGGGGAGAACCAGGATTGCCACTCAAAAAAAAAAAAGGGTTGCCGGTTCGATTCCCAGGTGGGCCACTTCCATTGTACCCTCGAGCGAGTTGCTAAACCTGAACCGCTTCAGTAAAAACACCCGGCTGTATAAATGAATGGTATGTAAAAGAATGTAATCTGGAAGACACTCTTATACCGGGTCTCTGATATACAGCCGAAATGTAAATGTGACATAACTCCGTATCTACCCTCTCCTGAGCCTCCTTCACACCCAACGCCCCCCCCCTTCCCAGAACACCGGCCCCCCAGCCTGGGAAAGCAGTCCCTCTCCACAGTCTGTGCTTCTCTGAGAGCGGTCAGACCGCCCGTGCTTAAAGACTCCCACTGCATTTCGGGAGTCCCTGTAAAATAACACGAGCCCCAACTCTGTCCTGGGGGGGAGGAGGTAAATCAGGCGCTCAGAGTCCGACAGCTTGGCCGTTACTCAGCTTGGCTGTTACTGCCTCTCACCGGTATCTCTGCCACAAATTCATAACGCAGATAAACCATCAATATGGAATCCATTTTACAACGTACAGTCAAATTTCAGTAGTCAATTGTCCGAGCTATAAAAGTTATTACTCCTGGTATGAACTTCACGGCATAAATCGTGCTTCATCATCCAGTTCATCAAATTAGTTTCCTCCCTAAACCGAAGAGGTTTTATGGGTCATTTGTCAGGCAGAATAGCGCAGGCCCGGTGTCTCAGACAGAGCCGTTTCATTTCTCAGCCCTCAACCGATATCTTATCCCTTTGAGGTCTCGTCACGCCTCAGTCAGATGGCAGTCCTTGGTCCTTAAAGGAATCGATTTCTTCCTTTGGCTTTTCCCCCCAAAGCTACACATCTCAAAATGGATTGTGTAGGCCTGTGTATTCAGATAAGCCTCTCGGTCGAACATGGGCGAAAGCCAGGCCATGCCATCTGGCACTTCGGAACTAAATGGGTCTGCCTTTGGTGTGGAAGGCTCCTGTATGGGATTCAGAGTCTTGAGTCACGAGATGTGCTCACTGGGGAACCGTTGGCTGGATGTCTTACTGTCCGTGAAACCGAGCCTTTCTGGAGGTTAATGTCCTCCTGGAATGTGTGACATGTGGCTGTTGCCTGAAACAACAGAGCAAGCGCTATATTGTGAGATGTAGGGAAAGGCCATGTCTGTGTGGGATGTCATGAATGACCTACAGGGTTGCTGGGATGTGTGTGTGTGTGTGTGGGAGGGGGGGGGGGGGGGGCTGGTGCTGTAGAGGGATGCTGGGATGTGTGTGTGGCATTGATGCTGTAGAGGGATGCTGGGATGTGTGTGTGCCATTGATGCTGTAGAGGGATGCTGGGATGTGTGTGTGGCATTGATGCATTTGGGGGTTTCAAACCTGCCGTTAAACCCAAAGATGATGAAACTGGGCCAGAAAAAATAATCTGGGGCTCCTTGAGATGTTTGAGAAAATAATACTCAGAAAATAAAACCCGTGCACCAATAATTGCTACATCCACCATGCAATTGGCCATTTCCCTGTGTTCTTCAAGGGTTTTATGAAGCATTTGGCTGGACATACTTCAGGCACCGTGGATAAATATCGAACAAAACGTTCTCAGGGGTTCATCGGTTCAAGTTTATTAGTTTTTCAGAAAGCTTAAAATGATTGTAGAGTTGTGGAAAACTGGTTCCATTCAGCTGAGCGGGTGGGCTCTTCCGGGGATTTTGTTTGCGAGAGCTCTTTAGCTTGTGTGTCACATCTTTAAGACATCACCAGTGGCTGCAGGCTTGACTCATCAACATGGAAATGTGGCATGGCGATTTAAGGACGATGAGCGGTGTTAATATATTTTAAAACAAGCGTAGCTTTTGGCCTGAATTTCATGCTTTTCTGAGCCAGAACGGAAAGAATGTCAACAAACAGCGAGTCTCCCCGTGGCCTCGAGAGAGAGACTGTTTTGAGCGCATCGTGATCGTGTGCCAGCGGGGCATTTAGTTTCGCACGGCTTAAGGATAATCTTTTGAACGCGGCCAATTCCTCCATTTATCCCAAAGCGATTCCAAGAGCAGCGGAATAAAAAAAAAAATAATAATAATAAAAAAAAACGACACCAGCGAGCGCAACTGAAAACGGCCGCGTGGCGTTTTTAAAAAGTTTCTGAAAATATGAAAATCTGGATCGCTACGCATCCCAGAGTCGCTTGGCAGCGCGGGTTGCCAGATAAACGGGGAGTCCTCTCCAGCACTTTCAAGTCTTTTCACATCCGACACCACTGCTGCAGTCCAGGCTGAAACTCAGCCCTGGGGGGGGGTGGGGAGGGGTGGGGGGGGGATGGGAGAGGAAAGGGCACCAGTACGTTGCCGTGGTTTCCGGATTATGCACGCTTGCAGGTACCGAAACATCTGAGCCGTTAAAGGTCACTCCTGGCCACCTGCCTTCAGGCCATTCCTGCCGACCTTTGAAGTGACCTGCGCTGCTTTCCACGCCTCCAGGGCCCAGTTTTTTTTTTAAATAAACACATAAATAAAATTAGTCACGTTTCCGTTTCAGTGAACGGCCTCTTTCACCTCGCCCTTGAGCTTGTCACATGACTCTCTCCCTGACGCAGGATCACGGGGATCGGCTAGGCTAGTTTGCCTGCAGCCGTGCAGTTTAGTTATTTTTTCCCCTGTGTGCATAGCAGTGCCTTCAGTCCTCAGACAGCCTGTTCTATGGACTCTTCACCAGTCTGATAGGCATAGCGACAATGGCGGCTGTCGAAAACCAAATGTCTAACTCTCCCCCGTTTCACACACACACAGGAAGAGCCCGAACCTGTCTGGCCAAGAAACCGAAGGAACATTTTTGCTTTAATAGCTCACTCTGGGTTCATTCCAGTGGCTCGTTTTCACTCCTTGCATCTCTTCCTCGAATCCTTTCCATGCTCCTTAGCGCCACCCAATGGAGGCTGCGAGGAAGAGATGCAAGGATGAGACACGAGGACGGAGGAATCGAGGGGACGTGCACTAGGCAAATGGAAAGTCCTCACTCAGTCAAGTGTCGGTTTGAAGCCACGTCAATTACAGATGTGGCAGATGTGAATCATTTATACGTCACATGTTCCAAAAAAAAGACTTCCGCTAAGGCTGCACTCATGTATCCTCACTGAAGCATCCTCCAGGAGCCTCCTCGCTCCTCCAAGTAGCATTTAACATACTGGAATGTCCTTAAAGATGGCGGACCTCAATCGATTCCCCGGTCACGCGAGGACTGAGGAGACGAGGACGGATAAAATAAGCGATTGGAGTGAACCGGCTGTCTGCAGCATTGCGTGAGAAGGCTCCTTTTCCTGCTGCATACTATTAGATCTTCCTTGTGAACTTGGGCCAGGGCAAGTGCCTCATCCCTGATTTACTGCTTCCTGATTGGCTGGTGATGGCTAGGGAAAACATCTATCCCTGACGTGCGGCTTCCTGATTGGCTGGCGGTGGCCCACGGTGCACTCAGACCGAGGCAGCTCTCCTCTCCTGACACACTGTAAAAAAGTCTCTAGCGTTTTAGTCTTGCAAGTAGAAGGCATCAGCTTGTTTCAAGTTGCTCTTTGCTTAACTTTTCTTGAAGTGAAAGTATCCAATTGGCAAATTTTGAAATGAGTCAAACCGACCAACCAATCCTTTTGTCTTATTCAGCAAAAAAAATAATAGAAATAAGACCCAAGTATAAATATGACTAACATACTTGTGACATTTTTGTGGGTTTTTTTTGGCCAAAGCTGTCTGACACGCGAGAGCGTTCCTCTTGACCTTTCACCTCATGAGACAGGTTCAGCTAACATTTTCTGCAGGTTCCTCATTCGTTTCGGGTTTGCTTTGTCATCATAAAGCATAAAGCAAATTTGCGGTCACAAGTGGGATATTATTGCTGCAGTCTGTGTCCTGCAAGTTGGGGCAATGCGGGAATGAGCAATTACGGCCGTCTGTGTTATTTTATCATGCCTGTCGACCAGCTGTAGTGTTTTTTCGGAGGGTTTTCATATGACCCATCTCTCTCTAAATAGGAGCACACAAAAACCAAAGAACTTCAAGGTCCCCAAATTTTGTACTTTGTTCCTGTTCCTGGCCACTTCCTCTAGAACAAGAAGTGCCCACCCCCCCGCCCACCCCCCAGTCTCTTATTTTTCATAGAACAGAGAAGTAATTACTGCAACGTGCAAAAAAAAAAAACAGATTCTAACACTGCAGCCAAGTCAGTATTCCACGGGGCCAACAGATAAAAGTTAGAGAAAATGAGAAATGAAGCTTGATCTGAGCCCTGGTCCGTTGAATAAACTTCGGGGACGGCTTGTCTGAACAGTCTGAGTCCTCAGGCTTGTGTTAGGCAGCCCGTGCGAAGTTTCTGCCGGGATGGTTAAGACTTCCCTGGGTGGGCGTTTCAGTCAGGAAGGACGTGAGTTTGGCACGGATGGACAGGACTGGAATGACACTCCAGAGAGGACGAGGATGAGAGAGAGAGGAACAAAAGGCAAAGAGATGGACAGAGTAAGGGAGACAGAAGAGAGAGATAGGCCACACAGCCTCTCAGCCAGATATCTATGTGATAAAGCGGTGTGTGTGTGTTAGGACAGAGGCAGGAAGCTAGAGCCGTCAGAGGCAGAAAAGGGCATGCACACACACACACACACACACACACACACACACATTTCTGTCCAGGCTCAGGTTTCAGTCTGAATTGTGCAGCTCAGACTAAACCGTTCTGACCACTGCGTTTGAGAGGAATGCGACTGAGCTGAAACTGCACAATTAGCCTGCAGGCGTTTGAACAAAACTGACGAAGCAACATAAAAAACATAAATGCATTAAAATAAATGAATTAGTCCAGTGAGGCACTGTGCCTGTGCTGAAGCTTTTTCAGGATCTGTACACCACAGCATTCCTGGGCAGGTCAGAGAGGGAGACAGTGATAAGCAGTGCAGAGCAGCAGCTCTTACACATCCTTCTGGAGCAGGCCATGCACAGCCCAAAGAGCTGCAGATCTTATCTGTGTGTGTGTGTGTGTGTGTGTGTGTCTGTGTGTGTTTGTGTGTGTGCATGTCTGTCTGTGTGTAGGTGTCTGTGTGTGTTTGTGTGTGTGCATGTCTGTCTGTGTGTAGGTGTCTTTGTGTGTTTGTGTGCGTGCATGTCTGTCTGTGTGTAGGTGTCTGTGTGTGTTTGTGTGTGTGCATGTCTGTCTGTGTGTAGGTGTCTGTGTGTGTTTGTGTGTGTGCATGTCTGTCTGTGTGTAGGTGTCTGTGTGTGTTTGTGTGTGTATGTGTGTGTGTTTGTCTGTGTGTGTGTGTGTCTGTGTGTGTATGTGTGTGTGTTTGTCTGTGTGTGTTTGTGTGTGTGTGTGTGTCTGTCTGTGTGTGTGTGTGTGTCTGTGTGTGTGCATGTCTGTCTGTGTGTAGGTGTCTGTGTGTGTTTGTGCGTGTGCATGTCTGTCTGTGTGTGTGTGTGTGTGTGTGTGCATGTCTGTCTGTGTGTAGGTGTCTGTGTGTGTTTGTGCGTGTGCATGTCTGTCTGTGTGTGTGTGTGTGCATGTCTGTCTGTGTGTAGGTGTCTGTGTGTGTTTGTGTGTGTGTGTCTGTGTGTGTGTGTGTGTGCATGTCTGTCTGTGTGTGTGTGTGTGTGTCTGTCTGTCTGTGTGTAGGTGCCGGCAGTTCTGCTTCCTGAACGAGCGCGCTTTGCGTTTGCCTCCCTGTTATTGCAGAGCTTAACCCTGCCGTGTGGGAGCGGCCTGGCTGTATCGGTCGGGGGGGGGGGGGGGGGGGTAATGGGTCATCTCCCCCCGCCACTCTCGGGGGCCTCGCTGCGCTGCGCTGCGTTAGCGACAGGAAGTGAGAAACTCCAGCGGGCCTCGTGTCACATGGACCGCCACATGGCCCAGCATTCCTGCTTTAACAAACACGGACCCCTCACTTCCTCCCAGCGTGGTCAGGATGATCCTGCAGTGCCCTGTGAGGCCATGCATCTCCAATATGGCCGAATCAGCTACACTGCATATCGCTGCAGAGACTTACTCATATTCACAAATACAACAGAATTACCACACTAAGCAACACCCTTTGTAGTAACGCAGACATACTGGATACAGTACTGTACTCCCAAAACTTGGTAATCTTGAAACGCTACCAAGTAAATAGTTTCACAACAGATACTTCCTTGTTCTACCAGGAACACTGGAATGCTCTCTTTAGAAGCCAATCTAGTTATATTGGAAATGCGTGAATAGCATTATCAAATGCTCCAGACCCAGTTTGAGCTTGAAGGTATTGGAAAAAGGACTTGACCCCTTGGGAGGCAGAAATTTGTATTTAAAAAACATAATAAAGGAATTTAAAAAAAAATACAATTTCTGCTTTGTTCAGATCTCCAGAGTAAATTTCAGTTAAGTCATAATAAAGAATAAATGAGCATAAAAGGTTTGCCAGCATTTGTGTTCATGGTTAATTTAATAAATTGTTAAAAATTAATGAACTACATAATTGGAAGAGAATTAAATTCTGAATTGGAACACCTAGTCCATTTAACAGACTAATAAACACACACTTAAAGAACAAGTCATAGCTTTGCAGAGATCTGAATATTATATCAACATCATAACCTCAAATCCTTAAATTTGATTGATGGCTTAATTTAACAGCATATGTGGGAAGCAGGCTTGCTTTAAGGGAATGGGTTTTCTTTTGGTTTTTTTATGTTAAGACACAATGTGAGGACTTGCACATTCAGTATTTCAGATGGTAAAAAGCAGGACCGTAAAAATTTCTGTATTTTCTTATGTTTTGCTCTGCTGCATAATTTTCAGGATTTGTTTCCTTTAAAGGAGTATTTTGATGGATATGATAACATTGCAGAACACTGACACAAATAAAATAATGTGAAATGAAGCATATACACACAGTGTTCAACTCATATTTTCCCCGATCATAAAACTTCAAAAAGTTTAATCTTAAAAACTTTATATATAAAAGAAAAAAAGAAAGTAATTTCTTTAAAAGACCTTATTCAACAAGCAGCCTAGACATGAAAAAGCCCCATTTGGCATGTCATAGGAGAAACATTCAATGACATCACAAAACCAGCACAAGGTCATGTGACTGCAGGTGTAGCCATGTGAACAGAACAGTTTGTGTGTGGCAGCATTGAGCCGGATGTAAGGCAAGCTGTGACACGTTACTGCAGTAGCCTCTGCTATGTTGTGACAGAAAAGAAAATGCTGAAGATCGAGCCAAAATGGCTGTCAAATTGGTCCCATTTCAAAGCAAGTGTACCATCGCCCATCTGCTTGGAAATTTCCCTTGTCCAGGACAGGCTACCCAATGACAATTTACTCATTACTCATTTAGAGCAGGATTTTATAATGGGTCAGGAACTGGCCTTGTAACCTAAAGGTCAGGGATTCGATTCCCAGGTAGGACACTGCCGTCGTAGCCTTGAGCAAGGCACATGTAATAAATGTCCCACAATGTAATCATTAAAAGTCCCTCAGGCTGTACAAGGTATGACCCCATACCTGTAAAAAACAAAACTAACCTACCAAATTCTTCACTACTGTTAAATTTCTATTTCCAATCCTGCTTAACCCGTCAATCATAAATGGACCTCATTTATATCGCGCTTTTAGTCAAAGCGCTTTACAGTTGATGCCTCTCATTCACCAGAGCAATTAGAGGAGCAATTGCTCAGGAACACTTTGTCACGCCCAGGGCGGGGATCAAACCGGCAACCCTCCGACTGCCAGACAACCGCTCTTACCTCTTGAGCTATGTTGCCCCCAATCATTTTCATTTGTAACAAAGGACTGGGCAATGAGGACCGGGGCAGTAAGGACTGGGGCAGTAAGGACCGGGGCAGTAGGGACCGGGGCAGTAAGGACCGGGGCAGTAGGGACCAGGGCAATAAGGACCAGGGCAGTAGGGACTGGGGCAGTAGGGACTGGGCATGTTCCTGGACAGACCAGGAAACAGACCAGGCAGCCCCTGACCTAGAGACCGTAACCGAGCGAGATAAACCAGGCCAGGAGATGACTGGCGGATCAAAGGGCTGTCCCAGGCTCATTAGCGACTATCAGAAGTCGCTGCCTGAAAAAAAAAAATTCTCTAAGCCGGAGGATCCTAAAAATAGACGAAGGAAATGCAACGGGGATAATGGGGCCAAATCGGCATAATGGCCCGTAATGAAGCTGGGCAGCCGAGCGGCGGATTCCGGTCAAGGTTGCTTTTGGCTCAGGTGCAGAAAGCTGCATTGCTAACGTGCTACCGTTAGCCTAGCGCCATCTAGCCCGGGTGGACGGTACGCCACCCGTACAGCAGCGTAGGATCCAGCTCCACCACTCTGGGGCCTGCCTGCCCGCCTGCCTGCCCGCGTGGAGGCTTTAGCACAGCGGACCAGTATTAAATCTGGATGTTGTCAGGAGTGTTTATTTAAACTGACAGACGCTGAGAGGCCTAACGGGCCTTCGTGCCAGGACGCATACAGCCAGGCGAGCCTCTGATTTCCAGCGAGGGGCTCCATGTTGAATTTCCCCTGGAAAGCGTGTGGGATAAAGCGTGGAAGCGGAGCCAAGGAGGATTTGATTGGTTTGCGCTGGCGAGAGGAGAACGCCTGGCTCACAACGGCAAATTCTTTGAGGCCTCTGGGCCACTGAAACACACACAAAAAAAAAAAAAAACCCTCTGCAGAGATTTTTTGGAGTTCGCCAGTGGTTCCCACAACTTCACTGGAGTTTGTGTTTTTGTTTGTTCGTTGGGAATCCCGTGTCCCTGCTCGAGGCTTATCTGTCAGGACCAGGATGCGGGTCGAGCCAGATCTGCGCGAGAGATATGCCCTGCTTTCCTTCATCTCGCATAACTTCACACGCAAAATTAAAAGCGAGTTTCTGCTCGAACTCCACCAGCCAGTCTGGCGGGTGTTGGGGGTGGGGGTGTGGGTGGGGGGTGGAGGGGCGGTGTTTGGTTCAGTGCTGAAAGCACGCACCCTGGCTGCCAATTCTGGCGGCTGATGAGAGATCTCTGAAACATTTCTCCCCGTGATGTAAACTGTGCGTTGCTCTGCAGTGAAGCCGCTTCCAGGCTTATTAAAACACCCGCGTTAGCCTAAGTTCTGGCCACGGTTCCGGTCGGAGAAAAATCAGCGGTGTTCTGCCAGAAAGCAAGATGATACCCTGCAGCGTTGCCCGTTTGCTCATAACCTGAGATGTGCATTTCACGGTCATGGACTGGATTCCTGTAGGTCTGGAGTTAAGTTCCTTTCACAAGCCCACTGTTCCCAGGACCCCCCCCCCCTCTCTCCCCAAATGTGGGGGGGGGGGGGGGGAGGAGAATTTAAGCTGCAGCCAGTGACTTTATTCCCATGGCCACATTCAGATAGTCGTCCAAACACACACACACACACAGGATAAAATAAACTTGCCATAAGAACATTGAGCCAAAACAGGGGTTTTCAAACATTTCTGGTCCAGGGACCTCCCACCCAGACTCAAAGGCATCCAAGGGACCCCCCCCCCCCCCATCATAAGTTAAAATAGGTCATACTAAAAAAAAAAATTTAAAAAAAAAGTTCAACAAGGGATTATTCATAAACAGACACTTTTCCAATTTTGCACACTCATGGTAGGGGTTCATTGTTCTGAAAAACACTGAAAAATGGCCAGCAAGCAAGAAAGGTTACAGATGTTTCGGTCAAACAGGAAACCGCTGGAGTTGCATCCCCATGGTGAGCACCAGCTGCAGAAAGTCCTCGCCTGCATGTGGCAGGAAGGTGCTTGGGTCTCTTCAGCAGGGGGAAACTGCTCTCTGGCAGCCAAAAACTCAGTGTGAGAAAGCACCAAAAAAACCTTAAAATCCCAGAGCTTCCCAGAGCTCCAAGTTTCTCCACAAAAACACACAAAGCTGTACTTGCTTAACTGTGTTATGGTACTTTGATAGTGAGAGGAATGAAGACCTATGTCCTTCATACCTTGCCAAGGAAGGAAGACCATCCATCAGAGCTTATTGACTGAACATTACCCAGAGTTCAAGAGTGTCCTCAAAGCCCCCTCCCAAAAATTGAGACTGTACCCCTCACAACCTCCCTGAAAGGAGTCTTCAAACAAAAAAACCCCAAAAGGTTAACAGCTCAACCTGGTCTCTGCATTAATCCTTTAATCTGTTGGGCAGATAGATTCACATTCTCAATTTGTTCTCAGGCAGAGGAAGTATCAGAGGATAACCTGACACCCAGCAGGGCTTATGCAATAGATGGGAGTGGGGAAGGAATGTGGGGCATTAACCAAGCCTGGGTGAGTTTGGGTGTTTGTGTGCATTTCACACACCATGCCAGGCTCAGAGAAAACAACCACACACACACACACACACACACACAACTACAGTACATGGATCATTATGACCCATGGGACTTTGGCGGCTATTGGGTTGGGGCTACCGGATGGCAAAAAGCCAGATTAAACATGAAACTGGTCGTGAACAGCATTGAAGAGGAAGAACAGTCTAAATGTCAAGTCCAAGAGCATTTCTGGGAGGTTTGGAACCGAAAGCAGGTTTGACTCTTGTTACCTAAATTAGTTTACAGTGAGAGAAGCCAGTATGGCTTAAAAGGAGATGTGAAGACGCTTGCCTACCCCTGAAGTCACCACCACAGAAATGCAGATGGCTAACCCAGAGTGCATCAGTGACCCAAGCGCTCATTGTCCATATGGGCTATAGAGAGGAGCTGTGAATGATCTGAGTGAGGTGGCTACTCAAAGTTCTAAATCCACCTGTAGAGCAGGAGAGGGGAAAGACGACCACACCTATTTGAAGGTCTCATATCAACTCCTGCCCATACAAGTAGTCCAATCATAAGATCTAGCATTTACTATACTCCTCCAAAAGATAACAGCTGAACACTTCACTATGATGCAATCTTGAATTGAACAGCCGTTGGTTTTAAAAGAACACCTGCCAGTTGAGCCAAGGTAACTGGGAGGAGCGCACAGAATGGAAACTCCAATAACAAGTATTGGTCTGGCCATGCTAGCAAATGCCTTCCCCAATTTTACATTGCAGTGCAAATGCATACTGCAAGTTAGACGCAGATGAGCACAAAGCAAGGTTAGCGTGATTACTTTAGCAAGCAGTAGTCTACAACGTTAGACTCATTGGAATCTTGCTTGTGAATTAGGGCAGTAAAACCTACAAATGAAGTTAATTGAAATGCTGTTGCATTTCATGTCGTACAGATGAACTAATGCCTGCATCAAGTCCGCAGTCTCCTAGCCTACACGCTACACTTCAATTTTTGCCTTATTTTTCTTCCCAACAACTCAACCTCAG
Source organism: Anguilla anguilla (assembly GCF_013347855.1). Classification (NCBI taxonomy): domain Eukaryota; kingdom Metazoa; phylum Chordata; class Actinopteri; order Anguilliformes; family Anguillidae; genus Anguilla; species Anguilla anguilla. Next base: position 39,369,586 of record NC_049213.1, on the reverse strand, counting down.
CACTTATAACCGCTTGGCTACTTAGTCGGCCAATCAATCCCTGCATTGTTTCCACATTGCCATGCTTACACACGCTGCCACCTATTCCTCAACCAATCAAAAGTCTGATTACTGCCACATTCTCATGCTCAGTCACGTTGTCACTAATTAGTCATCCAATCAAATATCCGGGTTGTTGCCACATTCTCATGCTTAATCTCATCATGCAAGTTAAATCAATCTATCAAAACCTGGGTTATTACCTTCTTCTACACATACTAAATTAGCTTGGATGTTCCTGGGGAGGTACCAATAAAATGCAGTCAATTGTGCATAATCCTTATACATTCAGATTGAAACACATGCAATCATTTCACCATTATTGATAAAATGGGAAGAATTTTTTTTTTTTTAAATACGACACTGTTTATAGCTGTTTTATGGTTCAGTGATCACATGCTTGATTTGCTTTCAGGAATGATTTCAATTATGATTTAGCACAGGGCTGCCCAACCCTGTTCCTGGAGATCTACCATCCTGTTGGTATTTGTTTCAACCCTAATTTGGCACACCTGATACTACTAATTAGCAGCTCAATGAGATCTCTAGCTGTTTAATGAGGCATACTTTGTTAGGGTTGGAGTCAAAACCTACAGGACAAAAGATCTCCAGGAACAGGGTTGGGCAGCCCTGATTTAATACTTCTAAAATTGGGGTTTGAGTTGCCAAAGGTGACACTGAACTAACTAACAACTTATTGAGATTCTATTGATAGTCAATCCTATGTCTTCTTGATAAAAAAACAGATGTTCTCTCAACTTTTTCACCAGACATTTTGACGTCACATGAGGATGAAATGTAGGTAAACAGCATGCTGATAGTCACGTCGGCTTGATTGCAGTTTGCTTAGCTGGAGTTTAAACCTCTAGACCACAGAACTGAATTACAACTGGAACAGTTGTCCAAGGATGTGGAATAAGGATTATGTGTTCCAGTTTTAATGCAGTTCTGTAATCTTGAGGTTTAAACTTGTGGTTGAAACTCCAGCTAAGCACACTGAAATTGAACTGGCATGTTTAGTTGACTGTTGATGTGATTCAGTTCACAGTACATGAAATATCCACGCACAGGTCATGTCACTGCCACATAGTCCCATATAGTCCCACTTAGCCCAGTCCCCTTGGGGTAGACTGAGGGAGAGACACTGGCTTTGCTGACTCATTTGTGCGTTATTATGAGTGGGATTGCAGCTGTAGCAGAGGTGGCCTTGTGGAGTTATATAATTGGCGGGCGTGTGTGTATGTGAGTGTGTGCATATCTGTTATGCATTACACATGCAGGGTACACAGGTTTGGACAGGTCTTCTTTCTGTGTTGTGATTGGTTCCTCTCATGATCTGAGCGGTGTTGTGATTGGTTGCTCCGATCTGAGCTGTGTTGTGATTGGTTCCTCTGGTCTGAGCCAATGTTCCTCTCTCCTCCAGGCCCAGCGCAGAGATGCCTTTGTGCAGGAGCGCTACGGGAAGTACAACCTGAGCGACCCCTTCCTGGCCCTGCAGCGGGACGGTGAGGTCATGAGGGGGCGGAGCCCCGCGGGCCAGGTGAGCCCCACCCTCCCGGCGGCCCCCCCCAGCCCCCTGGCCGTGCTCAAGCTGGTCATGTCCCACTGCAAGCGCATGCAGGAGAAGATGCTGGCCCAGCTCGCCGCCGCCGAGAGCAGGCACAGAAAGGTAGGCCCTCGCACAAATCCCGCTACAAAAAACCCACCGCTTTATAACACCGCGCAAATCCCGCTACAAAAACACCCACCGCTTTATAACACCGCGCAAATCCCGCTACAAAAACACCCACCGCTTTATGACACCGCGCAAATCCCGCTACAAAAACACCCACCGCTTTATAACACCGCGCAAATCCCGCTACAAAAACACCCACCGCTTTATAACACCGCGCAAATCCCGCTACAAAAACACCCACCGCTTTATGACACCGCGCAAATCCCGCTACAAAAAAACCCACCGCTTTATAACACCGCGCAAATCCTGCTACAAAAACACCCACCGCTTTATAACACCGCGCAAATCCCGCTACAAAAACACCCACCGCTTTATAACACCGCGCAAATCCCGCTACAAAAACACCCACCGCTTTATAACACTGCGCAAATCCTGCTACAAAAACACCCACCGCTTTATAACACCGCGCAAATCCCGCTACAAAAACACCCACCGCTTTATAACACCGCGCAAATCCCGCTACAAAAACACCCACCGCTTTATAACACCGCGCAAATCCCGCTACAAAAACACCCACCGCTTTATAACACCGCGCAAATCCCGCTACAAAAAAACCCACCGCTTTATAACACCGCGCAAATCCCGCTACAAAAACACCCACCGCTTTATAACACCGCGCAAATCCCGCTACAAAAACACCCACCGCTTTATAACACCGCGCAAATCCCGCTACAAAAAACACCCACTGCTTTACAACACCGCGCAAATCCCGCTACAAAAACACCCACCGCTTTATAACACCGCGCAAATCCTGCTACAAAAAAACCCACCGCTTTATGACACAGCGCAAATCCCGCTACAAAAAACACCCACCGCTTTACAACACCGCGCAAATCCCGCTACAAAAACACCCACCGCTTTATAACACCGCGCAAATCCTGCTACAAAAAAACCCACCGCTTTATGACACAGCGCAAATCCCGCTACAAAAACACCCACCGCTTTACAACATCGCGCAAATCCCGCTACAAAAAAACCCACCGCTTTCTAACACCGCGCAAATCCCGCTACAAAAACACCCACCGCTTTATAACACCACGCAAATCCCGCTACAAAAACACCCACCGCTTTATGACACCGCGCAAATCCCGCTACAAAAACACCCACCGCTTTAACCTCGCGCAAATCCCACTACAAAAAAACCCACTGCTTTATAACACCGCGCAAATCCCGCTACAAAAACACCCACCGCTTTATAACACCGCGCAAATCGCGCTACAAAAACACCCACCGCTTTATAACACCGCGCAAATCCCACTTCATAAAAACCCGGGCTTGAAAACAAAAAAAAATTATATCATTTAGTTCTGAGCAGAATCTGAATTTTAAGGTTTCTGTTCTTTTGTTCCTCCTGCAACATAACTTTCCTGAACCGGTTAGAACAGGGGGTCCTCAGTCTTATCCAGAAAGGGCCAGTGTGGGTGCAAGCTTTCATTCCAACCAAGCAGTTACACACCTGATTCTACTAATCAAGGTCCTTAGCAAAGACTCCAGTGGTTGATTAGTAGAATCAAGTGTGTAACTGCTTGGTTGGAATGAAAGCCTGCACCCACACTGGCCCTTTCTGAGAATGAAATAAAAAAAACAGTTAATTTTGTTTGTAAAGATGCGGCTATACCACTACACAGAACCAAAAGCACTGTTCGTGTGAAAGAGCCTCAAGTCTTTGCATCACACTGACCCGACAGGAACCCACAAGGGGCTGTTGTTTGTCACGGGAACAGAAAGGCATCGGCAGCCTTACTCAGATATGAATCAGACTGTAGCGAATGCTTCACACAGTCACGCTCTGAGGAGTTATGAGGACCCCGTCACATGACAGTGGTGTGCGAGGCTCACATGATCGCCTGAGAAATGGTCACCAACTGCCAGCCAAAAGCCAAGCCCCTCGGCTCCCCCACCACCACCACCACCACCACCACCACCACACACACTGAGAATAATCTGTGTAGAAATACACATGGAAGAACAAACTCCTAGATTCAAATCAGACGTGTAAATCCTGATACCTTCGTATGAAGCGCCATTTGAAAGCCATTCCAGGAATAGCCCCACAGAACATTACAACCAGTTTACCGCCTGTATTCAATTAGTGGGCGATTAGGGGAAAATGTGTGTAATGTGCACTGCAGTCTGTGTCCTGGGGACCACAGTGACTCTTACGTGCGTCCCCAGACGTCCGTAATCAGCATAATAAGCCGAGTCACTGCAGGAAGAGCAGATTAAGATGGAGAACGAGAGGGACTGGATCCGGCTAAGGTCTGCAGTACCCGGACCTCTCTTCCCTGTGTCTAATAGCTCTGATCAGCCAGAGGTGGAAAATCCAGGTTCAGAAAGCAAAAGGGCTCTTTCCCATCGCTTATTTTACCTCCTTTCATCCTTTCCTTGCGTCCTCTCCTCGCTTCCTTTGCTCCACCCACGGAAGGACTCGAGAAAAGGACGCGAGGACAGAGGCCTTGTTCAGTCAGGCGTCAGTCTGAAGCCACGTCATCGGTCAGGAGGTCAAACTAATGAGTGATATTAGCTGGCTGAGTTCACGAGTGGAAGAAACATATGGCAGGACTTTTAACTCTCCGACCCCGTGGTCTCCACCTCTGCCCGGAGCGGATAGCCCGAAACGTCTCACCGCTGCCCCCTTGTGTCCACGGCAGGTCATCGCGGACCTGGAGGAGGAGAAGCGGCGGCATGCGCAGGACACGGCGGAAGGCGATGATGTCACCTGCATGCTGGAGAAGGAGCGGGAGCGGCTCCTGCAGCAGGTGAGGTTCTCTCAACGTTCTGCCAGCGTCTGATAAACGTTTCCCCGCCTCGCAGAACCTGGACCGCCACGACTCTCCATGGCTAACGTCCCTACATAACGCGGGCACATGCTGATTAGAGACTGGAGCAGAGAGCCGCTTTCTCACAGTAAAAATCAGGGTTTCAGGGAGCTGCTTTCGGCCTCTCCACTGGCGCTTATCAGCGAACATAAACCTCCAAAACAGGAGGACTGTCCATATTAACACGTCATGGATGTGAAATTACATCACATTACATCACAAAATACATTACATGCAGACTGTTTTGTGGGCAGGCACTGTGTTGAATTCCAAGAAAAGCCAAATGAGGCCCTCAAAAGATGTATGGAGAGAGAGAGGCAAAGACTCAGTACTCACAGAGTCCCTATTACGTAGCCAGCAGGAGAGAGAGGTGCAGTTTACAGCACTCGGGGCCCAAGTCCATCTGTCAGCATTGCAGAGGTTTGGTATCACTGAGGTAAGCGTCTGCTGAAGACTTTTTTCTTTTTTTTTTGCTGTCATTCATCCAGTTTTTCTCAAAGACTTCGCCTCAGTGTTTTTTTTGTTTTTTTTTGGTTCCCCAAAGCAAGTTGCCGTGGAAACCGCGCTGCATTTTTATTTTTTCTTTCTCGGGCAGACAGGGGGAGGGGCCAGCGTGTACGGAAGCTCCGCCCCTTCCAGCGCAGTCAGCGGAGGGGAAGCTGGCTGTCTGGTTATGTGGGGGGGGGGCACAGAAGGCCCCGCGCGAAGCCTGGTCGATCAGGGACAGGCAGACACACACACACACACACACACACACAGGCACACACACACACAAAGTGCCGTTATGTAAGCCGTTTCCTGCTCTCCCACACAGCGCAGAGCGCAGAGCGCAGAGCCCAGGCCTGCTTCACGGCTGAGATTACCGCCATTATTTAGCCCCGTTACCGCCGCCGCCGCCCCGTCATCAGAACTCCTGCCCCGTGAGGAGCTGCAGCGCATCTGTGTGAAATCACGCTGATTCATTTACACCTCGATGAGGCCCTAGGGGCTCGCTGTGTTCAGCACAACCGATTCGCTCTTGTTTATTTTGATGACAGCGGCCGGTTTCATTTCCCCATTTGAGCAGTATTTCAGCTCGACTGTTAATCTCACTCTTCATGAAAAATGCAAATGTGTGTATAGGCTTTGCTTCAATTAAATTTCTGGATGGTGGACAAAAAGTCCGGTGAACTTGTCAGCAGTCACATTGCAATTGCAAATCAACTAAGCAACTAAACAATTCAAAAATATTCCTGTAACATAAATCTTCAAAAATATTTTAGAATGTTTTCACTTTGTTTTATTTTTGTTGGTTTATTAGAGAAATTTTCCCCACACGGAAAGCTTATATAATGTACTTTGTCTCCCCCTAGTGTACAGAAGAGGAAAATAACTAGCCACAGGTCCTTCTATAATTTCTAACCTTTCATATTCATTGTTGTGATGAGCTGTTTTCTCCTCTTTCCTCCCCTGTGTGTGTGCATGTGGTGTGTGTGTATGTGTGCCTGTTTGTGTGTGTGTGTGTGTGTGTGTGTGTGTGTGTGTGTGTGTGTGTGTATCTGTGGTGTGTACATGTATATGTGTAGCTGGGCTTTGAGAGCTCCCAGGTGAAGCGCATGCAGAAGGAGCAGAGGAGGCTGAGGACGCAGCTGGAGGAGAGCCGTCTGCAGCACAAGCAGCTCACCTCCTCCCTGGCCAAGGAGGGCCAGCGGGGGGCGGAGCTGAGCCACAGGCTGGAGGAGGAGCGGGCCGCCGCGGAGGCGCTGAGGGCGGAGCTGGAGGCGGAGCGGAGGCAGGCCCTGCGGGCGGAGGCGCGGGCGGAGGAGCAGCTGGCCGAGTTCGACACGGAGAAGGAGCAGCTGAGGGCGTGGCTGAGGAGGGAGGAGGGGCGGGGCCAGGAGCTGCAGGCGGAGGTGGAGCAGCTGAGGAGCGCGCTGGCCAGGCTGGGAGGAGGCGCGGAGGAGGAGAGCCGCACCCAGACTGACTCGGGGGAGAAGCCGAGCGGTGACTCCTCTGCCCCACACAAGCTGAACGGGCACCATGGTGACAGGGAGGCGGAGGCCTGCAAGGAAAACGGGTGTGACAACAGGGCCCCGCCCCCTACTTTACAACCTCAGCAAAACCCCGCCCCCGTGCCATGCCACACCCTCGGCTCCTCCCCCTGCTCCTCCCCCCTCCTGGCCCGGCATCCGGTGGGCGTGGCTCCATCCAGCCCCTCCTACCAGGCGTCCTACCAGGCGGGAATCCACCAGCGTTTCCACGCCACGCGACACAAGTTCCAGGGCCAGCCGGAGCAGGACCAGCAGGGCGGCGCCACACCCCGCTCCCCCCGAGATCTGTCTCCGAATCCAGCCGCCCCTCCAACCCCGTCTGCCTTACCCACCGCACCCACCCCCTCCGCCCCGTCCACCCCCTCCGCTCCAACCACCCCGCCCATTCCCGCTGACCCGCCCACCCCCTCCACCCCTACCCCCCCCTCCGCCCCGCCAGAGCCCGCCTCAGTGAAGCAGCTTGCCCGTAACACGCTCACCCAGGCGCTGTCCCGCTTCACTGGCCAGCAGGGCGGCGCTAAGCCTGCGGCCCCCCCCAGCTCCCCCACCGGCAGCGACTGCCGCAGCCCACCTCCGGGCGCGGCCCCCACCCCCACCAGGGTCACCAGCCCCATCTCCCCGGGAGTGAAGTCCCCCATCATTCCCCGTGCCGAGAGGGGCCACCCACCCCCCATACCCCCAAAAAAGCCCGGTCTGGCCCAGACCCCCATGTCCCCCGGACCCTCGCCCCGGGCCAGCCACTTCCACGATCTCTCCAGCACCTGCGGCCTCACCAGCAGCCAGGAGGGCAGCAAAGAGCCAGACCTGGTCCTGTCCTCCACCAGCTAACCTGCGCGACAGCGCCCCCTGTCCCCTCCCACTGCACATTACACCCTGACACACCCCCCTATACTCAAAGACTCAGATATCTGAAACACTGTCCAGTTTATTTATTTCAGTTTTTCACCTTCAAACCTTTCCTACATTATATCCGCCTGTACAAGGGTGCAGAAAATCTTGGCCGTTATGGGTACTGATATTAACTCAACACAGCGAGTGAATGATGAGTAAAATGTAATATAAAATGTAATGAATAGTTCTGGCTGAAGTGCCTAACTGCTCTCTCAGGTGAGCAGCATACATTTCTGTATCTCTTTTTCTCTGTCTTGAACAGAACAAAAGAAGTCAGCTAGGAATCAGGAAGCTGGTGAGAGCTGCTATGCATTTAGATAAAACATAAAGTACATAAAGTAGCAGAGTGCTGCTGGGAAATGAAGTCCATTAACTCTGGGGGGCATCAGCAACACTGTGAAATGTCAGTGAGAGTGAGTGTTTACCCACTGCTTCAGTTGATATTCCCTCCTTTGCCATGAGTTGATCCTCACAATCTAGAATGGGATTGGTTGGCTGCTGTTATGAAAAGGCAGGCCTCTCTTATTGGTTGTTTAAATTAAAAGGCAGGACTCTTATTGGCTGCTTTTATGAAAAGGCCTATTCTGCCTCAGTTTGGAGGAGAGGAGAGACAACGAAGGCTCCTTATTTACGCTTCTGCAAATGTAATTAAGTGGGGTTTTTTTTTTAACCCAAACTACAGGCCTTTCCTTTCAGAAGTCTCTATAAAAGGCGTCACTCATTCAATGATTATTATTCTGTACTTCATGGGTGATTTGGCTTATTGATTGATTCCAATAATGGTGAGGAAAACTGTCTCTGCTTACAGGGAAATCAAAAGGGGCAGGTTTTCAGGCCACGGAATGGCAGTAGTGGAATCTTTCAAAAAGCCAGTGAAGAAGGTACCGTCCGCCCAGTGCTAGTTTAGCCTCGTTAGCTTTCCTGTGCTTTTCACCCACCCGGCTCGGCACTTAACCTCCCAGATAAGTGACCTCCATTTGCACAAGGTCACGAGCATATTAGAACAGGACAGGGATTCTCTCCCTTCAAACAGTTCATATGGACAGGTTCTGACATTAAGCATATCGAAGCCAGCTTCTACATTTTAAAATCATGTTTGTAAGAAAAGCAAAGTAATTTATGCACATTTATGTATATTAATCGATATATATATATTCCCTCAAAATTGTTTCACCGATCACCACCAATCATTTGACATTAAGGACCAAATCCAATAGCACTGTTTTTTTTATTAAAAGTGTACGTTTGTGTGTGTGTGTGTGTGTGCGTGCGTGCGTGTGTGTGTGAGTGGACATGGATGTGCACGTCTATATTGATAAATGTATTGATAAAAGTAAATACACTGAATCTTAATTTTTTTTTTTTTTACAGAGTAAGACCATGATACCATGTATGCTATTTTTACATATTGTATCCTAAGATGAAACTATGCATAAATCTGCCTTTTTGTGTCTGCAGCCAAATAGAATGGTTATCAGGCTGGCAGACACTGAATTTAGAAAACTTTTTTAAAGTTGACAACATGCAGTCCATTTTAACAGATGTATTTGGAAATTTCCTGTTATTTTAATTCACAGTCGTTCTCTCCACAGTCTTTTATACGTTCATGTAAATGATCCAGAGCAGTGTGTTGGGAGATGTGTCACTCTTCATCTTTTTCCTGCAGACAGGGCATTTCCGTTGTCGTTACGGATACCCTCTGTTTTCATAAAAAAGGCCTTCTGTTGTACATCGCTGTGTTTCTCTGTACAATGCCATTCATTAATATCAACACGGAATATAAAATGCACGTGTTTGCTTTCATTCCTTTCATCACACAGTAATGTCTGTGTTATCAGACCTGCCCGAGCGTGTTGGACCTCTGCACGGTCACTAACTGGTGTCGATACGGACCCTTAGAATTAGTTTCGATTACGAGTTTTGAACAAAAGTAAGAAGAAATCTTCCTGGGGTCTGAAACTCGGCTCAGGAAAAACAGCCGAGTTTGAGCTTAGTCAGCAAAAATGTGGCCCATTGTCTTTTATTATTGTCATCTTCATCAGACATATTCTAACTATAAAAACATGCACTGTATGGCACATTTATTATATCCTCTTTAAAGCATACAAAGCAAATCCCATTCATTAAATCTGGCTATGACTAATGTTTTGGTCCACGTACAAAGAAATCTGCTATTCTTTGCGGCTCTTCGCTTGGCCAGTCAGAAGAGGATGTCCTTTACACCCAGTTTCAGGAGCCTTTGAAATCACACATGTTTCAAATATCCGAGTCTGCAGAGTTCGCTCTGAACTGCAATCAGTGTCGCGTTGTTTCTGCTCCACAGAAACTAAAACGGTCTGCAAGTTCACGGCAGATGTCAGACGATGACGAGTAAATCTCCCCAGTGGATCTGTGTATCTTTAGCGGTCGCTGGTCCAGCTCCAAATATCAAACAAACATTGTTTTGCTGAACTAGTTTACTGCAGTTGGGCAGTCTTTTGTTTACTCGTTTTAAATTCCTGTCATGTGGCTTTGAATGTATCCACTAGATGGCGCAGTTGGATCAAGTTATTTACTTATTTACATTCAGTGGGAATACTGTGGCGCGGATGGACATTAAAATATCAAGTCATATAAAATCATTACATATTTTCTATTTATAAACTTGAACAGAACAAATAATATCAACAGAGTAGATATCCCATTGCTACACAGCAAAATCATCAATATAAAATAAACTCTTACAAGAGTAATTTTAACTATGATAGTGTCCCCTTTGGTCTCTGCTAGAGTTGATTTAACACTGCTCGAGTTGATTTAACACTGGTTATTTTTCTGTGTAGCGTCCCAGATCCATGTAATACTTCTGACAGTGACCCAGGTCTTCAGATATGAATTCATATCAGTTTCATGGCTTCTCAAAGTAGCCATCCAGGGAGAGTCCTTGTTTTATATTCTGGTATTTTCTAAAGTTTATTGTTAATTCATATAATTTTTAGTTAAATGGTCCTCCCAGTCTGCCTTTTAATTGTTTGCACAAGTACAGGTGCACCTCGGAAATGGGTTCAAAGCTTCAGCTCTTAGCATAGTTCATGGGAAAATGAGCTTCTACAGAAATGATAAAGGTAAAGGTATCATCAGCGTCACTGAGCAAACAGAATCACAAAGACTCTGACTGAATGTTCTGGAGAGGGTAAGCAGTTCATTTAAAAGTAATAATAACACAACAAAGCATAACATAATGACAAGAACAGGCCATTCAGCACAACAATGTTTGACATTTATCTAAATTGTACCTAGTGCTCTGATCACCAACAGACAAGATGGTATCTAACACTGTATCAAGCCTGGTCTTGAAAATCCCCAGAGTTTCTGCCTCTACTACGTGACCTGGCAGGCTATTCCACACATTGACTACTCTCTGCGTGAAGAAATGTCTGTTTGGAATTGACCTTCTGCTAATTTCCATTCATGTCCCCTTGTTCTGCTAACAGAACTCAACCTGAAAAATCTCTTGTACTTCACCTTAATCCCCTTCATGAATTAAAAAGGGGATTACTGATACTGAAGTGAACATAATCTCATATAATCTTTATATGAGTTCACCAGTGAATTGGTCCTGTAATGAGAGCTCCTAATTTTAATGCCAGTGAATGGCCCTTCACAACATTGCACAAACGGAAACCGATCAGCATGGTCTAGGGAAAACATTCAAGGGAAAACCTGTCAACACATCATGCTGAATGCATATCCCAAACTGACCATTCTCTCTGAGGAATTGTTCCAATTTTTCTGATACCTTCCCTATTGGTTTTTCAGTTTCAAATTTTACAGCGCCACAGTATCTAACTGAAAGATCAATCTACTGAAGATTTCAGACACTGCTATGTGCCATCACTGCATATTTAATGAGGGTATGCATTTTTCCCCCACAGCGAGGAAACGGAAGCTTATGGGGCTAAACAAACACTTGCCTGGCTTAGCCGTCAATTAGCTGCACAATCATAACAACGTCAAGGCCAGCGATTCAGCGAACTAATCTCGCTGCTCCCCCTTAACTTCCTCTGGACTGCGGCCCGCGGGTCCGCTGTCTGGCGCTGGATTTCTGCGGGGCTTCGTAGCCAAATCAATGCGCCGCGATTCCGAAGCGACTTGACAGCTCTGCTGACGACGCATTCTCCCACAGTGCGCGCGCCCTTACTCGCGCGCAGTGTGAAGAACCGCGGCCGCGATTAATCACGCCTATACACAACAACCTTGACCGCTTGGCTGTCGCTTTAAAGAGAAAAGGCTGTCTGTACCCTTTGGTCCGTTTGATATTGAACATAAAGGGTACAAGCAATTGTACAAATATTTAACACAAAGGGTACAAGCAATTAAATAGAATTGCTTGAAAAAGTAGCCCTAATTGTCGATTTATGGTGGTACAATCCCAGTTATCAACAGGTCCAGTATAATCGTCATTGTTCAGAAATCAGTTTTGCGAAACCACTATGACTGTCAAAACTACAAAATCCAAATGCTCCTCTGAATTAATCTAAACAATGAATAATAATGCATTAATTAATAATGTGTGTGCCTGTGTGTGTATGAGAGAGAGAGAGAGAGAGAGAGAGTAGGAAAGAAAAATTCAGATTTAAGAAAGGAAGCTATAAAACAGTTGACAGAATGCACAGATATGTGGAATATTTATATTAAAAGGTTGAAAAAAAAAGTCTTAAGCAACTGCACAGAAATGGTTGCAAAACCTCACCCTACATTTTCCCACCCCAGCAGCATTCGGGGGAAATTTATAAATGTTGGAAATGACAAGAAATGAGAAGAATCAGCTGTGTGAGTCCGATTCACTATTTTTTTTGTCTCCGTCTCAAATATTTTGGGTCACAGACAGTGGCGAGAGAAGGATCCAGTCAGCGTACGGCACTGCCTCTGTACCTAAGTCTACAGCTGAAGGGGGGGAGGGGGGGAGTTAATGTCACGAGGTCTGTGATCTCTGACCTGCCGGAGGTCTTAACTGTAAATGGTGGAACTCAGTGGCATGCTCCAGCCTCTAAGAGTCTGTAATAGTATAGAGACATCAGAGCACAATGCGACTCATCCCCGCTCAGAGACATCAGAGCACAATGCGACTCATCCCCGCTCAGAGACATCAGAGCACAATGCGACTCATCCCCGCTCAGAGACATCAGAGCACAATGCTACTCATCCCGGGACATCAGAGCACAATGCGACTCATCCCCGCTCAGAGACATCAGAGCACAATGCGACTCATCCCCGCTCAGAGACATCAGAGCACAATGCGACACATCCCCGCTCAGAGACATCAGAGCACAATGCGACACATCCCCGCTCAGAGACATCAGAGCACAATGCGACTCATCCCCGCTCAGAGACATCAGAGCACAATGCGACTCAACCCAGCACATAAGAGCACAATGCGACTCAACCCGGGACATCAGAGCACAATGCGACTCATCCCGGGAAATCAGAGCACAATGCAACTCAACCCGGGACATCACAGCACAATGCGACCCATCCGGCCTCCGGGACAAAGAAAGCCACGGTCACATGCGGAACGGATCAGGCTCCCTGCAGTCTGACAGTGATGTAACTCAAGGGTACATTGCTTGGCAGGAGAGCTTGTCTGGTATGTGTGTGTGTGTGTGTGTGGGTGTGGGTGAGAGTGTGTGTACGCAAGCATGTGGGTGTCAGTGTGTGTATGTAAGCGTGTGTGTGTGTGTGTGTGTGTGTGTGTGTGTGTGAGTATGCAAGTGTGTTTGTGTATACGTGTGTATGCAAATCTGTGAGTTTGCAAGTGTGTGTGTGTGTGTGTGTGTGTGTGTGTGACAGGGCAAGAGGAAACACACAGCATTAACCAATTCCTTCCTTGTCTTATATTCACAGAATTAACTACAGGTTGCAGGAGACAGGAATCCTAAACCTGGTAACCATGGAACTGAGAAAAGGCGTGACTGTCTTCAACAGAGCTATAAATACAAGATGATGAACCGAGTAAGATGCCGCAGATCCTTTAAGCTACGAAAGTCTACCAAATGGGAAAATCCGCCATCCTCAACCTCCTGCACCACATCAGCCTGCTCTGCGGTATTTATAGTATGATGCATAGCTTTCGACCTTTGCTTTGGTTTAGGACTAATGCTCGTGGATTTGTGCTGATTAAAGTGAACCCGCACATTCATGCAGCCCGTGCTTACGGTTTGTACCAGAGCCCTGCCACACACGGTGTCCGGCATGAAGTCCTGAGCTGGAAAATCCTCAAAGAAGCTTTTTTTTAAAGTTCTGGCGGTGCTCTGCTCTAAAACGGGGAAGCTGCTGCCTGGAACGCAACGTTTCAGTTGTTCTCAAAACCACGTTAAATGACCTAAAAACGTAAAACTGCAATTAGGAAACAAGGAAGGTTAACGGTACTCAAATTATACCGGGTCATTCTTTTAAAATGGATGACTTTATTTAAAAAAACTTTTTAAAGAAAATGAATACTGCACAGGTTTAATAAAGAGCAGATAGCAGGACGGGATTCAGAGAGGGCAGCTACACACAGCCATCTCACGGTACTCACAGGTTTAATAAAGAGCAGGGATTCGGAGAGGGCAGACACACACAGCCAGACGTCCTTGTGCCACACAGCCACGATGGGCGATTACCCATTAAAATGACAGTGAGGTCAGAGACTATCTTTGTAAAAGCGTCTGCGTCTGCCAGCGATGCTCCCCATAGCATTCCTCCACAAGCACGGCGAGCTCTGGAGCGAACAGGTGGGCAGGCGGGGAACCACCTGCACTGACCCCCCCCCCCCCCCCCCCTTCGCCCCCCCGGGGCCCCAAAATACACGCGCTGACACACAGAGATCAGGTTCACCGCCCGCATACCTGCGTCCCAGCCCCGGCCCCATTCCCTGGACGTCATTCAGAGCCTCAGATCAGAGCTGGCTGGGTATGGGGTTCTTTCTCTCAGCCCGCAGCGCTGCTTTTAGGATAGATGGAGCTGTCCCTCAGTGCTACAGGGGAAGTCCGGTTCTCGGGTTACTGACAGTTTTTGGGTGTCGTTTTTTTTTGTTTTCACACTGGCCAGCGTGCTGCCTGTGCGCAAGGTAAAACAAGTCACTGACACAGAGTCCTTGATTAAAGAGAGTACCAGGTACACCTCAGGTACCTCACCTCCAAGCTCTCTGTATTAAAATGGCCCATAACTATTTTCATTATTAAGCCTAATTTAGTAACTATGAAATACAACCGATTGCAGGATGTTAAGGAAAAAAAACATGTCATTGTTCAGTTGAAGGCAATATGAAATAAAATTGTTTCTACTTATTTTAATTCATACTGTGAAATAAGCCATGAACCATACTTGTGGGCAATGGCAATGGCAATGTCAGTTCCCAAAATAAATGAATAATGGGCTTACTGGATTAAAAATAGGTTCCCTGGTTGTTCCCCTCCAGTTCCTGAAATAATCCACTAAACATTTTTTCTGTTCTGAGTGTGACAGAGCACTTTTTTCAAGTCTTAAAATTGTAGCCACACGCTCATTCATCAGACATTATAAAAGAATAAAAATAACCCGCATTTACACCTTGACTACTTATTATTTACTGCTAAAATTATTTAAAATGCAACAACAAACAAAACAAAACTACATTAATTGAATGTGTTTATCAGACCTCACTGCCCTCAAATATGAAAACCCAAATTTCTCTCAAGACATAATCTAGTCCAGGGATCTCCAACTCAAATCCTGGAAGGCCACAGCGGCTGTTGGATTGTGATGTGTTCCTGCACTTAAGTGCTTAATTTTAAGTCATTCATTTATCTAAAGAGTCGGCACACTGCAGCTCCCCAAGACCAAAGTTTGGGGTCCATGATATAGTCCTAGTTAACCTAGTTAATTTTGGAGGAAAATATGTATGTAAAAAAAAATCATTATCCTTACTATAGGGAGTAGGTGGAGGGTCTGACTGTGTCTTTCCCCATTGCGTTATCGTGCACAGGTTTTCCAAATATAACAAAACTAGTCTGTGCCTTTATATTTTTAAACAAGAAACGTGTTATCTTGTTAGATCGATTTAGCAAATAGCATGCGGAACATACTTAGTCCACCGAAAAGATGGCAGCGGGTTCAGTCCATGTAGTTTCCTAAGCAACAGTAAAGTGCCAAAATATACCAGGCAAAAAAAAAAGGTTTCATTATCACTGTCGTCATTTTAATCTTGAGCATGCATGTAATCTCCGCGCGTGATTTACATTGTTTACTCGACCTACCTTGGTCAGTTGTAACCGCCTGGTGTCCGGGGGCAGTGTGACGCGCTCCTGTGCAGGCTACAGGCTTTTTACCAGCTCAGGCCTCAGTTGCCGGAGTTGGTCTTCGATGTTCCTGTTTCAGTAAGTTCATTTTAATTTCCCAGTTAGTTGTCAAACAGTCCGCCAAACATCGTTGGCTCATGTTCGTTCATCGTAATCTGTTACCCCAAAAGCCGCATCTTTCCTACAATTCAGAAGTAAACGTATTTTGGTGTCGTCGGGGTTGATAGCATGGAAAACAAGGAGCAGATAAAATTTTAGTGCCATCTAGAATTGCTAATAAATCAAAATATTTATTAGCCTGATTATTTTTTTTAAACCAAAAATATACCAATCCATAAAGATTAATTCATTGAGGAAGTCAACGAAAAAAGAGTAAAATTTTAGGCACATTTTAGTTAGCTCAAGGGCGGACTTCTGTGCTCCTTTCTTACGTTTAAGAAATAAAGTTAGCGTTACTGAAAGCATTTAAGACTAAATCGTTTTAATTAGTCTATTTAATTTAACAACACTCAGGGACTAGGTATTTGAATCAGTCAGTTATAAAAAATTGTGAGTGGTTTTTATTTTTTACATTCAGACAAATTAATGTGCGTTAGGCCTACGAGTAATCGTTGTGTTCATTTGGGGCATTGGTTCCGTTTCGAAACAGCTGGTGAAAGCATACTGTTGTTTTTCTTGTCTTTAGAGCTCTAACCAGACATACAAAATCATAACCGCTGCACTCGGTTATTTAAAAAATAACTGTTTTTGTTTACGCGCGATGGCAAACATTGTCCAAATATTTGTGTTTTGTATTTTAAAATCCAGGAGCATTGCATCCAGTCTTAAACCGATGTTACAATCTGCAGCTGTTTTAGTGTAGAGAATCCCAACCAGGGCTCATTCTCAGAACTGCGTTCAGGTGAACTGCCGGCCAGAACATCTATCTCACGAACTATTCTGAGAACTTGACATTGAGGACTACCTTGTTTGATATGCGCCTTAGTTCTGTGCCTTGCGCGCAGTGGCACAATATTTGCGCGTTGGTTAGAAGACCAGCTTATGTACGGTTCTACGTTGTGCACATATTATCAGAGTCCAGAACATGCACAATACTTCAGTGGTTGTAGGAAAACAAAACCGCCACCATCTATTTACATTTCGTGATAACGAATTTAGGACGCCTTTTAATTATTTTTCTTCACTTTTAACATCGAAAGTTATTGCGAAAGTTGTGCGTGGTGTTTGTTCTTTATTGGAAGCTTTGCTTGAACGTGTCCCAGAGTATGCAGCTAAATGTCCCTGATGATAGCGTTGATTGTAAATATACATTTGACGTGTATTTTCTCAAAAAATAATTAATGTGTAGTTCGTCATTCATTATGTATAATATCTTGACACAAGTTTCACAAAGCATCTCGCAAAATTCATTCATCTGCGTAAAAGTGGCTGGTTTTCTAACATTTGATTGCAAAGAATTATGCCACTTTTTGAATTAATTTTGAGCGAAAGCTTTCATTATCACCAACGCGAGTGGTTTTTTTAAACGATGTTAAATGGCCAAATTGTAAATTGTACTATTATTTATTTAAATTAACTTTACAAGTTTAACATTTAATCAATCTACGGACAACACTGATCCATGTCTGATCTGAATTATCGCACTGAATGAATTATCGAAATTTCTGGGCGTGGTCATGAATAGCGGACCCACAGCCTGCATGCAAGTGTGCGGCGTCATTCTTTCAGCACTTGTGTTGGCGTCTTTCAAAAGGCAGCTCGTCTGACTGTTTGCATTTGTTTCTGGCAGGGTCAGGTGATATAGTGCCGTCATTTTCTGCATCTCTCCGTTCCTGCCCGAAGATTAGGGGACAGCAGCATACCCCACTACCCCAACCAAAGACACCCCTTCGACCCCCGCTGGTTGAACCCAATGAGAACAGAGCGGCAAGAGAGCTGTCCGGTTTAGTTCCCCGCCGCCCCTACAGTTGTTTTTTGGTTGCTTTTTTTCTCAGAATTTCTTCAGTTCAGAACGTGGGTTTATCACTGACGGGGACTGATTACTGTCAGTAGGCTAGACAACGAGAAATATCAAATTGGGAAAAAAAGGATCAGTTGCCAAAGTGTCCAGCGATATTTTGTTCTTCGCCTGCATCAACAAAGGGAGCCATGCGTAATATCAAAGAAAATGACACATCTGGCCAAACAATTCGGGAGTACTGTGTTTTGTCAGAGAAAATGGAACATAACTGAGGCGACGTTTACTTCCAAAAGTCCTGATAAATTACATTGGCGGCGCAGCCCCTCTGACTTGGATTATGAGCGTTGCTTTTCACTACCTGGTAACTTGGATGGAATACAGGTACACAATTCACACGGTATTGTAAATGAACATGTCAGGTGCGTGAATCTAATAAACACCGCGTTTTTACGACGTAGGACGGAGCTGTTCACTTGAAGAAAATGTTACCGACCGTTACAGCTGACCGGCGCTGACGGAAATCAAACGACAAAGGAGCGTTTCTTTTGTTCGCTGGAAAACGGTTGTAAAATGTTCGGTTTAAGTAAAGCGCGAGGCTTTTCTAGGAATCGCAGCGACGCCTCGGGAGCCACCAGCGGATTGGGATTAAGGCGCACATCGAGAAACCTGGTATCCTCTTCGGAAGGCTCACACGCTACCTCAAGGCTATACGTTGCCTTTATATTGCTTCTTTTGTTGTTCACACCCAGAGTGGATTCTTCGTGGTGGTAAGTACTTTTTCTCTCACAGATACTTTTTGTATGTATTTTGTTCGCTGCTAAGTGAAAGAGTCTATGGCAGGTTGTTCTTTTTGATGGTTTAGTATCTGCATCCTTGTGAGTAGGTCGTGGAGATGTTGAACATTTCAGGTTAAGGTTTACTTTATTGTCTCCCAAGGGAGAAAATGTCTTGGATCAGAGACATCCTACTGCATAAAAGAAAAACAAGACATCTCACATTTCACATTCACAGTTTCATACATTACAATATAAACATACTCACATCACCATCTCATATTATAGTCGGTCAATCGGTATGCCAATTTGTCATCTATATCTACCAATTTGTCTATCCACCTCCAGTGGGTTATTAATGGGTGTTACTGAGAGAGGGGTAAATAAATGTCTGTAATGGTTGTACTTGCATAAAGGCACCCTATACGTCTTTCCACACCTCATTAACTGGTTATCAGAATACAATACATGAGAAGGATCAGCAGGACGAATATTCTAGATGCACCAGACCAGTTATAAATAATCGATTCATTTTTGAGGTTATGTCACATTCAACGCATGCTAAAGCAACAATTGCATGACTTTGTTTATAATTACTTGTTGTTATGAATGTTCCTTATAATGTGACACTCATTGTTAAATTTGCAGGACAAATATAAATGACAATTGTCAGTGGCAAGTCATTGGGTTTTGTTAGATGTGATTTAACACTTGCTTATTATTATATGATGAGTGCGATTTAACAACATAGGTGCGCTATTATTTTGATTGAAATTTGAAAGGACATGGTTGTGTTATGTTTACACAGTTAATGTAGACATTCAACATGTTGAGGTCTTCACCACCAGATGTTTCTGGATCATAGTTTGAAAGCTTATTTTTCATGCCTGAAAACATTTCATCAGGCCAGCCCACATTGTCTTTGCCTTGTGGATGAAGAAGCGGTTTTGACTGGTATTTTAAAAATAAGTGCAGGATGACGAAGGAGCAGAATTTTAAGGAGTGGTCCAGAAGAGTTTTGCTGGCACAGTGTCTTGGCTTTTACCTGCTCACATTAATCCTGTGGAGTAAAAGGGAAACTTGCAGCATGCAGCTTTGCGCAATTAAAACTGTTTCTGTTTTCCTAAAAAGCAGATGACCGCTGCGGTAAGTCCTGTCCATTGTTGTCCCGCTGTAGAATGGTTGTATATCTAGGTTGCTTAGAAACGATGCCGAGTTATCCTACAGGAACCTGGATAACGTAAAACATATCCAAGGTGCTTTTAGTTTGTATTGTGCCAGAATGAATCTGTTTCGTTTGGAATTTTTTTGCATGACTTTTTTTTTTTTTATAGTCTCTTTTCTGGTATGCTTGACTGCAAATTTGGGTCAGCAGTCATGAATGAGCTCATTATTTAAGCCCAAGTTAATATCTCCAGAAGATCATGTCAGCTAGGACCACGTGATTAAAGGTTAAGTGTACATTTAAGTAGTAAATCGCTGTTGGCTAAGTATGTGTTCCAGCAACATTTTTCTAACATTGAACACCGCTGTGAAATATAATAGTATGGAAAGGTTGTCAGCAATTAAATGACACATTTTAGAGGTACAGTATATTCTCCTTCGCAAGAAAAATGGCTATGAATGAACCTCCATGATACGATTGGTTTCCGATTTCCATTCTGGTTAGTATTGTGTGCATTTCTCTCTCCATAATTCAGAGTTGGGGAGAAGCAGTTGTCATCATGATGGTTTAGATAAGTAGTGTTTCAGCACCCCGGGCTGCCCGTTTCTCGACCGTAGCTGAAGCAGACAAAACCAGGTTTGTCTTGACCGCTTGCTGTCTGACAGAAGAGTAAACGCACTGCTGGGGAGTCTCGTGGCACAGCCTGTAGAGCACTGTCCACATGCTCATTACGAGCCGCGACATCGGCGGTTCGAGTCCAACCGCGCGACCTTTGTCGCATGTGTCTCCCTCACTCTTCCCTGTTCTTCCTGTCTCTCTACACTGTCCTGTCCAATAAAGCTATAAAAAGCCCATAAAAATATTTGAAACAACAAAACGCTGCTTCCGTACGGTAGCACTGCCAGGAGGGATTTTGGGGGAAGCCGACAGGAACCAGGAGAAACCGCTCCCCGTCTCCAGCGCAGTTTGATCGTTACCATGACAATGAGAATGAAGGCTCATGGGAGCGAGCCCTGGCACGATGACACGTTAACCGCACCGTGGCTTTCAGTCTCAGGGATGCAGCCCCACGAAGGTGTCATTCATTACATTACATTACAGGCATTTAGCAGACGCTCTTATCCAGAGCGACTTACACAACTTTCACATAGCATTTTACATTGTATCCATTTATACAGCTGGATATATACTGAAGCAATTCCGGTTAAGTACCTTGCTCAAGGGTACAACGGCAGTGTCCTACCCGGGAATCGAACCTGCGACCTTTCGGTTACAAGCCCAGTTCCTTACCCACTGTGCTACATTCCTCATCCGCTCAGTGTGTTGGGTTCCGTATCTTGACTTTGTCTAAATGTGCCGGCTTACGGCAGCCTCGTGGGCGCTGTGAGATCCTGACACTGCAGTGCTTTCACTGGCGAACCACTCCGGTGAATTGCCGCTGCATGCTTGCTGCACACATTCAGTTTCAGAGTACAAACTAAATTTAAGTTCGACTAATCCCGGTGAACTATTTGGCTGGACCGCAACAGCGGGGCCAGCCCTACAAATGCGAACGTCTGTGACTGAGTGATCAGACAGAGTGAATGAGTGATGAAGTTACACCATTGGTTGGCCGAGTTATGAAGTTACACCATTGGTCGGCCGGAGAGGTCCAGCTATATACTAGGTTTTGACCTGGTCTTGTTTTGTAGTGAAAAGTCTGTAGGTGTGTATTGTTGAATTCTTGAACGGTATATAAGCAAGTGATCTCTAATCCAGCCCCACCAGCCTTCTTCCCTCTTATCTGTTATGGCAGAAGTTGGCTCAATTGGGAAACCCATCCACATGTCAAACAACTGATCCGGGCTGCTGCTGGCACTGGTGGTAGAGCCAGCAAGAACTGATCTTCCCATTGGGCCAGTTAGAACACCAGTACTGCTGCCCAGTGATGGGGACACTGCATTGTAGGACACAGTGTATCTCATATGAGACATTGGCCTTGACTTGCTAAGGTCAACAAAAGATTCAAGGGTTTCCTGGTGTCCAGAAAAATGCATTATTTTTAATTATTGGCTAAATAAATTATAAGAACACAATTCTATGCAAGTGTTATAGAATACATTTTACAAGACATTCAGTTTGCTGTGCCATCCTACAATACATCTAAGGGAGCGGAAGAAATTGAACTATAATTTCCTAAAATAGGCTGTCGACCTTGCACACACATTAGTCACATTAGTCATACTTTAGATGTGATTTTATGACCTGACGATAGTTAGCTTTAGCGGTGTTGTGACAGTATGTTCTGTCCCACAGGTACATTGGCGCACTGGGAGCGGGGGTCATCTGTGACAACATCCCAGGCCTGGTGAACAAGCAGCGGCAGCTGTGCCAGAGGCACCCGGACATCATGCAGTCCATCGGCCGGGGAGCCAAAGAGTGGATCCACGAGTGCCAGCACCAGTTCCGCCACCACCGCTGGAACTGCAGCACGCTCGACCGCGACCACACCGTCTTTGGACGCGTCATGCTGCGCAGTGAGTGTGTGTGTGTGCGTGTATGTGTGTGTGCGTGTGTGAGTGAGTGTGTGTGTGTGTGTGTGTGTGCGTGTATGTGTGAGTGTGTGTGTGCGTGTGTAAGTGAGTGTGAGTGAGTGAGTGAGTGTGTGTGTGTGCGTGTATGTGTGTGTGCGTGTGTGAGTGAGAGTGAGTGTGTGTGTGAGTGAGTGTGTGTGTATGTGTGTGTGCGTCCGTGAGTGTGTGTGCGTCCGTGAGTGTGTGAGTATGAGTAAGTAGAGTGTGTGTGAGTGCGTGTGCGAGTGAGTGAGTGTGTGTGTGTGCGCGCGTGTGAGTGTCTGTGAGTGTGTGAGTATGAGTAAGTAGAGTGTGTGTGAGCGCGTGTGCGAGTGAGTGTCTGTGAGTGTGTGAGTATGAGTAAGTAGAGTGTGTGTGAGCGCGTGTGCGAGTGAGTGTGTGTGTGTGTGTGTGCGCGTGTGCGAGTGAGTGTGTGCGTGTATGTGTGTGTGAGTGAGAGTGTGTGAGCGTGTGTGCGAGTGAGTGTGTGTGAGCGCGTGTGCGAGTGAGTGTGTGTGTGTGTGTGTGAGTGCGTGTGCGAGTGAGTGAGTGTGTGTGAGCGCGTGTGCGAGTGAGTGTGTGTGTGCACGCACAGGTGCGGACGATACGGTCACATGCAGCCCGGATCAGGCTCCCTGCATTCTGACAGTGATGTAACTCAAGGGTACATTGCTTGGCAGGAGAGCTTGTCTGGTATGTGTGTGTGTGAGGAGGGTACGTGTGTGTGTGTGTGTGTGTGTGTGTGTGTGTGTACATGTGTGTATGCGTCCGCGCACACGTGTGTGTGAGTGCAAGTGTGTATGTGCATGTGAGTGTGCCAGACAGGGAAGCACGTAAATCATCCTTTAATATCTATCACTGGAACGCTGCAGAGTAGCTCTGACCCCTGGATGCTCATAGTTTCTGACGGACGGCCTGAAGCTAACGGAATGGTGGAAATATTTCAACCCCTGCGGCTGCCAGTTTGCTCGTTTGTCGCCATTATCAATTACCGCCATATTCACTACCATTTAACATCCCGCTAAGCCCTAGGCCTTGATTGATATAGTGTCCATTGGTTCAGAATCACCTCAATACTTTGCACATTTGGCTATAGCATTTCCGCTGGGAGGGAAAGGTTCAGTAGGTTTAATACTTTTTACTTTTTTACTTTATCATACTCTAACAGCTTCTCTTGATGCTGAATTTAAGCCTCGTCCATAAATATTCTGGGTGCCATCTTTCAAATGAGACATTTCACACCAAGGGTTCTTATTTCTGCATGACTATTAAAAAGCCAAGGACATTGCTTGCTATACGTCTCTAAACATCATTCATTGAATCGATTGATAATGGTTTAGCAGGTTTGTTAAACTATCTACAGCACATCTCTCAGATGATTCTGGAATAGCTTGATGGGTTCTTGATTCTGTCTACAGACGTTTTGTATTTCATGAGAAGAAGAAGGTGAACTGGAGTTACTGTTTCCAAACAAATGTTTGTTTTCATCAAGAAGCAAACAAAATAAAAACAACCCTACAATCTGCTTTATCCTTAACCTTCATTTAAGTTCAATTAAGTTTAGAACTGCAAGTGCTACTTATTTTTGCTTTTTGCTGAACTGTATGAGGAGTCAATGTATAAGGTATACAAATGATAAAAGCGGGAAAAAATATTTCACTGGTGGGAGATAGTATGCACGCATTTCTCTCGATGCTCTTACTATGGCAAATCCTGTGTGTATTATTACAACTATACTGCATGTGGTGCGTGTAAAATGAGACTGCATCTGATTGGTCTCACTGATCTTCAGTATATTTTACTTATTTAGTGAGCATGCAACACAGGCAAAAAAACAAAAAAAACATTTAAGCTTCTGAAATCTCAGAGAACTTGATGCAGAAATAAAACCAGCACTGTGCATTCACTGGCCTGTTTAATCAATTGGAACAGAACCACAGATAGAAGCACAGAATATACACAACCCAGGCTTCTATGAAAACTCATTTACTGTGCCGGTCCTCATCAATCATGGCTCACGCAAACGTAGCAGCAGACCGCTTGGATCCAAGAACACAATTCTCGTCTTTCCATCAAAATACACAAGCGCAGTGATAAATTAGGTATCAGAAGGATATCTCTAAACAGTTTATAGAGTAGAGCATTTAACATCTGAGTCGACTTACACATATAATAATATTTAAAATGGAGCAGTGATATGCCTGTTCGTTCAATGATCCACCTGACAACCCTGACATTGCATTTACATGTCTGTGGTTATTTTTGTTTAAATTGGAACCATCGTGTTGTATGCACAGAATTTGAACTTTGATTCCTGGTTAACATAGTTAGCTTCTTTGGTGCTTTCATGATTTAGCATCTGTACAAGCTGCTCTGTGAAAGTTGTTAGTCAGATCTGGCTCTATTGCTCATATGAATCAGGTGAATGCACTTATGTTTCTCATGTAAGATGCTCTTGAGGTGAGCATCCGGTAAATGAATATAATGTAGCAGACACTCATGTACATGCATAATGCACTTTATTGTCGGTGGTTGACGGGCGCTTCTGGTCATGGTTTGTCCTCCACAGGCAGTCGCGAAGCCGCCTTCGTGTACGCCATCTCCTCGGCCGGAGTGGTCTACGCCATTACCCGGGCCTGCAGCCAGGGGGAGCTAAAGATCTGCAGCTGCGACCCCCACAAGAGGGGCCGCGCCAGCGACGACCGGGGCAACTTCGACTGGGGCGGCTGCAGCGACAACGTCAACTACGGCATCAAGTTCGCCAAGGCGTTCGTGGACGCGCGGGAACGGGCGGTCCGGGATGCGCGGGCGCTGATGAACCTGCACAACAACCGCTGCGGGAGGACGGTGGGTGACCCCCCCGTGACCTCTGAGGTCAACCGTCTGGTCACATGGGATGCTCAGTACAGTACTGTAATAAAGCAGAGCGTTCAGCAGGGGTTCCAGCAACTGGTTCAGGGAAGATGATGAATATTCTGAATCAGCCTGTGTAGAGCAGGGCTGCCAAACCCTGTTCCTGGAGATCTGCCATTCTGTAGGTTTTCATTTCAATCCTAATCTGGCACACCTGATTCTACTAACTAGCAGCTCAACAAGATCTCCAGCTATTGAATGAGATGTTCTTTCTTAGGGTTGAAATGAAAACCTACAGGAAAGTAGATCTTCATGAACAAGGTTGGTTACCACTGGTGTAGAGTCTCTCGGAGTAGAAACCTACAGACACTGAGGTTCCGAGTGACCAGTTTACAGCTTATATTTTATGTATTATAAGCTAGACTGAGTCCTCTGCTTTCCTCCTTTCTCCAGTGATGTGTGAGGCAACTCACTCACTCACATACTGAAAGTGTGAAGTAATCGCAGTTCATTTGGTGAGTTTCCAAAGGATAGGTTTTCTTGGCCAAAACTGAGGTGAAGGAATAAATGTGTGCCAAGGAAATATAGACAAATTATTTAACAATTCCAGGAGAACATCCTTAATCTTTATGTCTCGTTCAGGGTAACTCTACAGTGAGAGTGGGTCGTAATTCCATGCCTGTGGAGGACCTTTCAACACTTGCTTAAAGATGGCACCTTGATTCCTGGTGCCTGTCAGCTATGATAGATCTGTTGTTGTGTATCACAATATCCTTCGTACTGTTTATGCATTCACAAATTGTACTGCGGTCCGTTTCCTCAAGTTCCCATTGTCCGATTGTCCTCAACGAGATGTTTCTAGTCAGTGATTGTTTATTCACAGCAGAATCCAGGCATGGTGTGGAAACACATCCATCAGTCAGTTGTCATGCAAGTACTTGAGTTCTGATGGTCATACACCGGATGTTTCCAGTCAGTGAGCGTCCAGCAGAATAGCGTGGTCATGTGACCCTTTGCCCTTTGCAGGCGGTGAAGCGCTTTATGAAGCTGGAGTGCAAGTGTCACGGCGTCAGCGGCTCCTGCGTGCTCCGGACGTGCTGGCAGGCCATGGCCGACTTCCGCACGACGGGGGACTACCTCCGGGAGAAGTACAACGGGGCTGTAGAGGTCACCATGAACCAGGATGGCACGGGGTTTGCGGTGGCTGACAGGGAGCTCCGCAGGCCCATCAAGAACAGCCTGGTGTACGTGGAGGATTCGCCAGACTACTGCCTCAGGAACAAGGCCGCAGGTGGGTCCGGATCCACTGAGATACTGTGGACCCCTGGGGCACCATTACATTTGAGCTTCTAACAGACATGCATATCCAAGGCAACTTATACAGCGTGCATTTTTTACATTCATACAGGTGGATATTTACTGAAGCAGTTCAGGTTAAGTACCCTTGTTCAAAGGTTCAACAGCAGTGTCCCACCTGGGAATCAAACCTGCAACCTCACAGTTTTAAGAAGTCCAGCTCCCCAACTAGTATGCTAATATGTGTTTTGTGGGGTGGATCTTTGAAAATAGGTAGTAACAGGATCAGCAGCAAATTACATAAAGCATAATTTCAGAATCAGTCTTACTCTTGTTACAGAAGACCAGACAAGTGAGAGGCAATTTTCATCCAGGTTTCTATAAACACCAAACCCATTTTGAAAAAAACTTCCTGTACTCATTGTGCTGTCAGACAATTGCCTTATAGATGGTTGGCATCAGTTAAGGCCGCTTTTATTAAGTTTGGGAGGGGAAGATCATTCACAGGTGATCTACAGAATTGCTAGCTTTGCTGTTTGTCTTTACGGTTGAGTAGTGAGGCAGTCAGACTTTAGGTAAATAAAGGGAGGAGGTGGAGGATCTCTAACCCAACCTCCAGCTGCTGGGGGCTCGCCGTCTCTTCCACCAGAGTTCACAGTCACATGACCTTTCACTGCGCTCTAGTTGCACCTAATTGAAAGCGCTTTGATGTTTGGGTTCTGTTGACCCAGTTCAGTGGTATCTGTGGGGTTGCTGAACTGAGCTCAGCAAGCTCTCCATATCTCCTTGTTATTTTTAATGGGAAACATGCAAATTTGTAAGAAGTAGGCACCTTGATTATGAAACTGAAAAGTGTAAAAATACTGGTTAGACCATAACTGTTTTGCTGTGCTGTTAGTGCCCCCCACTGGTTGATCGGGAACTCGAGGACTGCATGCTACAGCCGCCTATGAAAAGTCTTCCTCCACTTCCACTCCCTGCAAGCTTAGCTGTAGTCTGCGGTGTGAAAAGAAGCATTTGGTGACATCACGTGTTCCGGAGTAGAACCGTGGATGTCTATACTGTCGCGAATCAGCAGTGGAGATCGCAGCATGGATGTGACTGTGGTTGCAGATGATTGTCCATTCCAAATTAGAGTGGGAATTGGAGATGCACAGCCCCCACGTTGGGTGCCAAATTTATAAAATAAAAAAAGCGCTGCTGTTGTAAAAATTTATACTCCACCCCAATGGACCCCGCGTGCAGTCTAGATGAATGCGCTCCCCACTGCAGGCTCGATGATGTCATCACATCATTTTTGAATGCCGAACTGTGGATTACATCATGCATTACAGTACAGTCCTAATGGAGTTGTGTAGCTGTTTTTCCTCAAGGGGTTTTTCGAAACACTGTGCAGAGAAAATAACCACCCAGTCTACGTCTGCTAAATCGCCACTAAATCATCAGTATGTGGCAACACTGGCCACTGCTGGTCTGCAATTACTCAGCCTTAATCAGGGTCTCTCAAACAGAAAACCATATTTCATAAAAGGGTAATGAACTTGAGTGAGACTGCATTTATCAGAGTGAGCATCAAAGCGATCATAACAATCTCAAAACTGAAGAAGAAAACAGAGGACCTGTCTCTCTCCTATTGGCCAATCCATTACAACCATCCAGGCACAGGAGAGGCACACAGTGCAGCACATGGGCCCGATTACAGCTGTGAACATTATTTGCTTGTTATAAATGGGTTACTGTTATTTGCTATTCTTAAACAGTACTAGTATATTAAATTCAGAACACTGTATCCAGCTGATGGGTATGCAGCATTTTGAACATCTAGGTATCGTACCTGGGCATTGTTGATCTTAGCTGGTGAGCTGATTTCTGTTTGTCTCACTGTAAGTTGGCTGACAAAGATGCACACAACGCACATACGCGCGCACACACACACAACCTTGCATATGATATGACTTTGTCTTGTACTTTTTTCCAGGCTCCTTGGGCACCTCCGGGCGTGTCTGCAGCAAGTCTTCACTGGGCAGCGATGGCTGCGAGGTCATGTGTTGTGGGCGGGGCTACGACACCACCCGCGTCAGACGCGTCACCAAGTGCGAGTGCAAGTTCAAGTGGTGCTGCGCGGTGGAGTGCAAGGACTGCGAGGAGACGGTGGACGTGCACACCTGCAAGGCCCCCAGACACGTCAACTGGCTGAACCACACCTGAAGGCTGCCTCCAGCATCCCCCAAATCAGGATTTTCCTCAGGCCATTGCATTCTGGGAGACAGAGTCCAGAACCATTGTAGAACCCCCGTTCCAGCCCCTCACTTCATTTCCCTGTCATGTCGCTTTATTTAACTGTCCTTGTGAAAGCACTAAGAACATCACATTTCCCACAAGCCCCCTCCCTGTGCCCTGCAGATCTGGTTTATTGTATTGTTTTGAATGGGGCAATTATGGGACTGCAAGCAACAGTATGTTCATAAGCTATGACCATTTTGTGTTTTTTTTTTGGGAGGGGGAAATATGTCATTTGAGTTTTTGTTTATTTTTACTTGGAGGTGGGAAAAGTACAAAACAGAAAAGCTGCTTTAAAAAAAAGCTTTAAAATATATATATTTTTTCAGTTTCACCTTTTGCAGTTGTAGAGGGATGATTTTGTGTATTTAATTTTTTGGAGACTGCTGGTTTCTCTACCAGGGAGTGTACACTCGACCACTTTGCTCAGTGCATTGTATGTCAGACAGTAGAATGTGACTGAGACCAAGGCTTCTGAAGTTTGGTTGAGCTTGTCTGTGGTAATGAGTAAGATGTTGAAGCATCATAATTGTCCTTGAGCTAAACGGGATCAGTCTATGGTCCAGTGATGCTCAAACAAGCTGGTTATTTGCCCTGAAGCCAAGCGTGAAGGACAAAAGGCTGTGTAGTGCCAATTTCAGACCAAATGTTTTGTGATGCAATGAAACCATTTTAGGATGCAGCAGAGATAAGTTGCAGCAGTGGGAACTACCCGCCTCGTCTGATGATGGCGCTTGATGCTGCAGGCAGTTAAACTTGTCTAATCGCAGACAGAAAGCTTTAGAACACTGAAAAGTCCCCAGTTGCGGCTCATTGAATCACAAATCTTTGGTCTGAACTGGCCTTAAAGGAGAATCGGAGCAAGGAATCGTGGTCTTTTTCTGAAGATGAAACTGCACTATGGCCATTAGCTGAAGAGTGAGTGAATTAGACACATTTACACATACTTTTTTTTGTATTCCTAACTGATAAAAAAAATCTCTGTTCAGTTAGTGCCTTACGTGAAGAACTGTTCAGTCAGCAGGGGGGATGCTGACCTCTGTTTCTGTTCTCTGGCTTGCTTGTGTATCTTGTGTAAAAGGATTCTTTATTTTATAAACAGATGTATATATAAATATATGGCTTTAATATATCATTAGAACCCCTGACTTGATTATTGAATGACCGATGGCTTCTGTCTTCTCTTCACTGATCTCAGTGATTGCTTTTAGGGTACTCAGAATGAAAAGCCTATTGGTGGAGGGGGGGGGGATATTTCAGTGTCACATCTTTCCAAAGAATTTGTAAATAGTGAGATATCATGTGCTTCCAGATTCCTCATAAGGCCTACTATAGAAATAACCTTACAATGTTATTTTACTGTCAAACTGCAACATTAACTTACATTTTTCTCAGATTTCAGTATCCTTCGGATGTCTCTTAGTAGATGCATTCAGGCTCTATACAACATTCATTTCTGTACTCTCCCTCCTCTTTCTCGAGCTTCTTCCTGGACCTCCCTTTCTACTTTTGTTGTTCCGTCTCGCATCTCTTAATTTCATCCTTCCTTTTTCACACCAACCCCGGTAATTGTAATGACCCTTTCATTGATTATTCAAATACACTACATGGGCAAAAGTATGTGGACATCTGACATCCAACATCTCATCCAAAATTAATCGGCATTAATATGGAGTTGGTCCACCCTTTGCTGCTGTAACAACCTACACTCTTCTGGCAAGGCTTTATACTAGATGTTGGAGCATTGCTGCACAGATTTGCTTCAATTCAGCCAGAAGAGCACTAGTTAGTTGGGCACTGATTGGGCAATTAGGCCTGGCTCACAGTTGGCTTTCCAATTGATCCCAAAGGCATTGGATGGTGTTGAGGTACAGGGCTCTGAGCAGGCCAGTCAAGTTTTCCTACACCGTTCTTGACAAATCCATTTCTATATGGACCATGCTGTGTGCCCAGGAGCATTGTCATGCTGAAACAGGAAAGGGCCTTCCCCAAACTGTTCGGGAAGTACAGAATCATCTAGAATGTCAATGTATGCTATAGCATTAATATTTGCCTTTACTGGAACTAACCATGAGAAACAGCCCCAGACCAAAGGGTGTCCAGATATGTTTGGTCATTTATGTATAAGTGTAGTGTGTAAGTGTACAAGACCCTGTTTACGTTGTAAGACGCATGATAGACACAGGTGTGAACGACGATGTGTCTCAGCTGTCCACTTGTGTTTGGATCACCGAAACGCATTTTAAAACCAAGTGTAAACAGGGCCTAAGACAGACTTTCGCTTTCACATCTGAAGTTGAGGGAGTACATATAAACAATTGTGCAATTTTTACACTTTCACTTTTACAAATTTTTTTTTCCACTGACTTTTCCACAGGCTATTCTATTTCATCAGAAGCTTTTTCATATTATATTTTTATGAATGCTATTACAAGTCAAGGATGGACTCTCTCTCTGGCTTTCACAAGTTATAGAATTGGGCATTTGTGACAAATTTTTCACATCTAGGCGAGACGAAGTGTTTGCAACATTTGACTTTCGTCAGAGTTCAATTTCCAGTGCAAGCACGCCACACACATTGTGTTTTTTGAATCAGATGGGTCTTTCAAACTCTCTGGCAGTCAAAAGGCATTCTTCTAGCAGAACATCAGTGAAAAATAATTAGAGAATTAATGACCCACTCAAACCGTGCTTTTTTTGGTCCCAGAAGCCTATTGTGAAAGGCCAGTGTAACCATACCCTCAACAACGCAAGACCGTCTACATGTCATCGAAGCGCAATAAAAGTTCACCGCTGTCCCACGGGAGTTTAAAAATAACCGGGCGGAGTCGAACGCCAGCTTCACTGCCACCTCAGCTCTGGTACCTGCACTGTTCATTCCAGCCAAATGCAGATGAGAAACAGAAACAATCCGGGCACGCCAGGGGGATGGTCCATACCGGGGATGGGCGGAACAATCCGGGCACGCCAGGGGTATGGCCCATACCTGGGATGGGTGGAACAGCCCAGGCATGCCGGCGGTAGAGGCCATACCAGGGATGGGTGGAACAGCCCAGGCATGCCGGCGGTAGAGGCCATACCGGGGATGGGTGGAACAGCCCAGGCATGCCGGCGGTAGAGGCCATACCGGGGATGGGTGGAACAGCCCAGGCACGCCGGCGGTAGAGGCCATACCATGGATGGGTGGAACAGTCTGGGCACGCCGGGGGCAGGGGCCAGACCGGGGATGGGCGGGGTCTAGGGCAGACGTCCGACTAACGAACGGACGAACGGGTTCTACAGCAGGGTGGTTAACTCCGACAGGGTCGATGGGGGTTCTTGCTTTGATGACCTGCTAAAAGGGGTGGTGGAACATTCCTGGCCAGGCTGCGGTCACGCTGTGGCAATGGGGGCGTGAGCATCCGTCTGACACTCGGGCATTCCCGTAATGGCTCTGCCACTGCCGCGGGAGCGCGGTCACACAGTCATCCAGCGATAATCCTGCCTGCGACTGTGTACTGATGACTCACTGTGTTTCCTCCTTCGGTACCAGGACACCGTTTTCTGTCTGTTCCTTTGTGAAAAAGAAGGGAAAACTCACACGCTGCTGCCGCCTTGTCTTTTCCCCTCAACCAGTCTCCCCTAATCCTTATGTCCCCATGTCCCTTATGTACCAGTCAGGAAAAACACGGAAAGTATTGATGAATATTCCCTTCCGAGATTATTTAAAACCCCTCCCTTCTGAGTGTTTGCAATGAGCCAAAATAACTGTCGACAACTGGGAAGGGTCTATCAGAAAACATCTGCCACTCTAACACTATTCTGTGGCCGTGGCAAAACCCAGGTGACAGTAAAAAAAAAATTAAAAAAAAAAAAAAGACGCATCTGACCCTGGATATGAAGAATGTCATTCAGAGCAATTCTGGACAAGCGGCTTATTAGAAGTTATTACTGGGAGAACATACAGCGATGGTTTCCACACTAAAGGCATATTTAGAGCATTCTCCCTGTGTGTGCAGGGTTTTATAGCGCTAACTTCGCTGTGAATCCACCCAGATCAGCGGTCTGTAGCTCATTTCGTAGAGGGTTGCAGGGGTCTGCTTGTTTTTGCTCATTCCTTTACATTTTCATCCCCATGGCTGTAGGAACTGTGTTGACCATCCCTGATTCAAGTATAGATCAAATTTATGACTCCAAAATTTGATATAAATGAAACGCTCTTAACGCCAAGGTCCTATTTGCTTTGTTATTTTTCCCAATGCCTTACCGTTGCTATGGGACTGTCGCCCTGATAACCCACCAATCAGGAGCAGGTATCTTTCAGTGGCTGCCTGCCCGGTGAAAGTGTGAGGAGGGAGTTCTTTGCACGAATAACCCCTAACTATGCCCAGCTCCCACAGGCACCGCTCTGTTTATTCATTCTTGGTTGATTACTTCTGGGGGGTCTTGCTAGAAAGAAAAAAAATCTGAGAAAATCTACAGAGTTAATATTTAATTACAAAAAAAATGTGTCCTAGAGCATCAGGACACTATGTGCACCTTGTTTTACAAAAAAAAAAATATGTAGGATTATATTATAAAATTACATAAAGGATTGCTCAACTACATGTGCATAAAAGCTGTAGTTGTCAAAGTGGTAATATGTAATATCCTATTATAAATGCAGTACATTTTGACATATTTTGATATTAAAATATTAAAATCAGTATTTTGGGTTTCTTATTTGGCCACATATTAAATTATATAACTTTTTTTTTTTTTTTTTAAAGGCCAGTCTGGGTCTGGGCCTGAGCGAGGCTGCTCTTCTGGAGAAGCAGCCGTCAGAGATAGTGTCCATAATGAGCCGCTGGGACGGGTCAGATTTACAGGGCCGTTTGGACTAATATTTACATGACCCACGGGGACCTGCGAGGGAGTACTCACAAACAGGGCGGGCCGGCCCAGAAAAAACGCCCTGCAGTCGGGGCGAGAGAATG
Source organism: Anguilla anguilla (assembly GCF_013347855.1). Lineage (NCBI taxonomy): Eukaryota > Metazoa > Chordata > Actinopteri > Anguilliformes > Anguillidae > Anguilla > Anguilla anguilla. The sequence continues at coordinate 39,335,938 of NC_049213.1, read as the reverse complement.
CACCCGACAGCGGAGGATTAGCGCATCAAAAAACAAAAAAAAAACAAGCCCTTATCTCTGCGTCAGGGGACAGGAATGCCTCTCATAGGGCACTGTATCCAGGACACTGTGCAGTGCGGTGCGTTGTGGTTAGAGAACCGGGCACAGCATCATCGAGGGCTGTGGGTTCGATTCCGTGGCGGGGCACTGCCGTTCGACCCTTGAGCTGGGCACTTAACCTGAAGTGCTTCTGTGAAATTTACAGCCGTAAAACTGTCAAACAAGCGCGTAAACTGTGCAAGTTGCTCTGGTTAAAAGGCAAAAATGTCTTTGCAAATGTTTTTCTGAGCGATGCACCCTTGCTTAATGGGCAGCAGGGTAGCACAGTGGTTAGGGAATCAGACAACAAATTTAACCTGAATTGCTTCATTTATAACACAATTGTCTGGAAAGAGACATAAATACAGGACGTCTACTCTTAATAGATATAATAAACACGGATGAAAATTGCCTCTCAAATGTCCGGTCTCCTGAAACAAGAGTATGACTGATTCTGAAAATGTGCTCTGTACAATTTGCTCCGTCTCCTATTTCCACCCATTGTCAAAGATCAGCCCCATTTAAACACTTCACAGGGTGCAGGTTAACACAGCAGTTATGGACTTACAACTCTGAGGTTGCAGGTTTGATTCCCAGGTGGGACACTGCTGTTGTACCCTTGAACAAGATACTTAACCTGAACTGCTTCAGTAAATATCCACCTGTATGAATGTGAAGAATATAAGCTGTATAGGTTGCTCTGGATATGTCTGGAGTGTCTGTTAAAAGCTTAAATGTGATGGTGCCCCAGGGCTCCGCAGTATCTCAGGGGATCTGGACCCACCTGCGGCCTTGTTCCTGAGGCAGTAATCTGGCGGATCCTCCACGTGCACTAGGCTGTGCTTGGTGACCCTCCAGAGCTCGTTGTCAGCCACCTGCTTCATGCTGAGCTCTACAGTCTCTATGGCTGCAAATAATGTGAATGCAGGAACGCTGACATGGAGATGGGACCAGCGCATTACAGCTGCTGCCCTCTTCCTCCTGGTGTCGGATAATCGCAAGCAGGTCTGACTGAGGGACACTGATCTTTTTAGGCAAAGCGCATAACTCTTGCTTATTTGGGGCGACATAGCTCAGGAGGTAAGACCGATTGTCTGGCAGTCGGAGGGTTGCCGGTTCAAACCCCGCCCTGGGCATGTCGAAGTGTCCTTGAGCCACACACCTAACCCCTAACTGCTCTGGCGAATGAGAGGCATCAATTGTTAAGCGCTTTGGATAAAAGCGCTATATAAATGCAGTCCATTTACCATTATTTAGTCACAAATTGCCAAATGGGTGTGTCGTACTGTTCTGTCCTTTCCTGCATAAATCAGCCTGTGCCCCACAGAGAGCGGTTTTCAGACGCGCGGTCATAATGGGGTTTCCAGCAAAGCGGGTCAGGCTCAGCCGCTTGGACAAAGCACTCTGGGTCAAATGCTCCGCATTCCTTCCCTCGTTTAACGGTGAGAAGGCAAGGTGTGTGTGTGTGTGTGTGTGTGCGTGTGTGTGCGTGTGTGTGTGTGTGCGTGTGTGTGTGAAGCGTGACAGAGGGCAGAGGAACATCTCGTGCAGTGCAGGTTCTGGAGACGTTCACTCCTCAAGCTGACGGGACGCAGACGGCGCTGGCCTGGACGGATAACGGGAATTCCAGACCGCCGTCGGGCGAGGGCCTTGGGGGGGGGGGGGCGAGGGCCTGGGGGGGGGTTTGTGGGAAACCGCGGCGCTAAGACCGAGGCCAGGTCAGGCAGCCGGTCAGTGACGGGCGGCGCCCATCGCAGCGCAACGACCCGCTGCAACCACCTCTGGGTCTATCTGACCGCACAGCAGGTGCCTCTGTGGCTGGGGTGTCCAACCTTATCTGACAAAGGGTCGGAGTGGGTGCAGGCTTTCGCTTTAGTCAAGCCCTAAGACGCCTGATTCTACTTACTGAAGGTCTTTACTGAAGAGCATGATTAGTTGAACATCTAAATCAGATGTTGCAGTGGTGGGCTAAAACAAAGTCCTGCACCCACACCAATCCTTTTCTGATAAGACTGGACACCTCTAAAGAACACAGATGTTCACAAATTCGCCACAGATTCACAAATTCATCATCATCAGCCACTGTTTATGAGCCTTCATCAGAGCTTTACTAATTCTGCTATTCAGCAGATACAGAGAAACTCACACAGTTCGCTTTCCTTACATACAGTCCATTCACACGGTTGGATATTCACTGAATAATTCAGGTTCAGCATCTTGTTTTGGGGGTGAAATGGCTGTGCCCTAACGGGGAACCGAACCTGAATTCCCCCCAGTTCCCTACCCATAATGCCCCACTCTACCACCCTCAGCCATTTTATAGGAGCACACTGGCGATTATCCTGGATGAGCCTCGGCTGATAAGCCCCTTAAGGACTCACTTGTTTACTCCGCGCAGCAGTTCAGAGGCACCACTCTGCTTCCCGTTGTTTGTTTTTGAAATGTTTGGAAGAGGCGAAGGCGACGCGTTTCTCAACCGTCTGGGGTTCCCGGTGACACCGAACATGTGTACGGACCCCCCGCCGGAGCCTCTTCACGCTGGAACGTGTCTGTAAACAGCTCGCCGGGGAGAGACTTTTCCCAGGCGTGATCGCTGGCGTCTGACACGGCATCCAGCCCCAGCGCCGCCACACTTGAACCCAAGTGGAGAGATCACACGCGCGGCCGGACTCCGTCCCTTCTAAAGTCAGACTTGCGTGCTCCAACCTCGTTTTCATACTTAGCTTAGCATGGGAAAACACTGGAAGCCCCAGTGAGGTCACCACTACAGTACACACTCAGTCTCCGTCAAAAGGAGTGCGGTGGTCTGAGTGAAAATGCACAGCCTACTCTAAAAAGGGAGAGCGTGTTGCAGAAAAGTCTCCTTATTTAAATGATCGTAATTATAATAATAAAGGCAAAAGCACATCCAAAATTTAGCGCAGGTGCCTGGTAAAAGAGAAGAATAATGCAAAATAAGAAAATACTACCAGCACACTGCTATTATGCTCCCAAGTGATTTTTATTTAACTAAAATCTGTGAGTAATGACAACGTTTCGACCATTTCGGTCTTCGTCAGGTCTTCGTCACGTTGTCATTACTCACAGATTTTAGTTAAATAAAAATCACTTGGGAGCATAATAGCAGTGTGCTGGTAGTATTTTCTTATTTTGTATCCTTATTTAAATGACCCACTCAATCACTAAACATAATTTCATTATACGGAAGTATTTCCTCTGTCGCAGTTCACACTGTTGCCCACACCTGCGCCCCCCCTGCCCCGCCCCGCCCCCCCCCCCCCCCCACCCTCCCTCCCTCCATCTGTGTTTTCCACAGACAAGCCAGACTTGGACACGAGTGAAGCTGTAACAAAGGAGAACGGTAGCCATTATAGTCTTGCACACACAATGCTGTTCACCCTACACACCAGAAAATGGATACCGCAACGCTGTATGACCAATGATTTTACTGCACTGTAACCTTGTGACCGCCCTTGCTGATAAATGAGGTTTACACTGTCGCCCACACTCCCCCCCATGAAGGGACTTGCAGTGAGAAGACGAGGCGCTGGCTGTCACAGCCCCCGCTGAGGAAGTGCAGTTCTGCTGATGATTCGCAGTCATGCGACCCTTGTTCATTTCTGCACACCAAACCCTGGACGCCGTTCAGCCGTTGAGCACTGAAGAGCTGGCGGTTCCAGTTCCAGCTCTCCCTCCTCCCAAAAGCCCCGCTGGACACGCGAGAGTAAACAGAGCTGCTGCTGTCCGGCACAGGAGGAGGACATGGCCTTCCCATGAGGCCATGGGGCCCAAGCCTGACCACCTCCAGGCTGTAACTCCTAACCCTCTGAAGAGCAGATTTTTATTTATTTTTTTTAATTCTTTTTTCAAAACTCTTCGCCAGTGTTCTAGAACTCCGCTGCTTTCGATTACCAGTAGTGACTGTGACATCATCATTAGAATGTTCACTTAGGCTTTGATTTCAATCTCAGCGTTTCCCCAGCGAGAGTGACTGACTGCTGCTTTGCTCTTATTTTAGTTTACCGTTCAGCGCAAAGCATGCGGTCGTGACACGAGAAGCCCGCAGCCTCCGCTGATGAAAGGACAAGAGCAGCATCAGCAGAGCACAGTGGTTCTGTGTGTAAATATAAAAATCTGCTCTCTGTTAAAGTGTTTATCCCGACGCCCCCCCCCCCCCCCCCCCCCCCCCCCCCGCCACGGACGCTAGCCACATTGTTCTGCAGAAGCACTCAGTCTGTCCTCAGCTTGCTCAACAGCACATCAGGATAAATTACAGGACAATGCAACGAGCGTTTGGAAATATCACTGTACGCGGCCCACCCATTTGCTTACATTTCACTGACCGAAAAGTACACAAAACACTGTAGAAACTGAAAGGGCACTGATAGTTGCTGATGACAGATTTCACATTTCACACGGTCATGACGCTGTAAAGTGAGAATATCACCACTTTTACTGGAACTGAAACGGCAACACGGCAGTATTTCATTATGGCCAATCGGAAGAGTCACATGCCTGAATCGGGGCCAACAGAATTTTCTTATTTTTTTCATTTTATTGCGCTGAAACTCAGTGCGGAGAAAAACAAGTCTTGCGTTTGGGGTCGAGAGGCAGCCGACCGGGCCTAAGAGTGGGGCGTGGCGCGTTGGCTGCACGCGGCCCACCTGCGTGAGCGGAGAGAGAGGAAAACACCGACTCGGCGTGTCAGGGGCGCGAGCCTCATGCCGTGACCAGCGCTAATCGCCGGGGTTGCCGGGGTGACGTGGAGGCCGAGGCGCCGTGCGGCGGCGAGCGCGGAGCGGGGCCCTTTGTGTACACTGCAGACGCAGCGAAGGCGGTAAATCTCCGCTCTGGTTTGGGCAGGCCTCACGCACAGCGTCTCTCCCTCCAGACTAGCGAGGCTGGCGGGGAGCCGCGCGGCGCTCGCGTTCACACCGGCCAACTGCATGCCACAGATACCGGGGAACGGGGGGGGGGGGGGGGGTCACAAACCCTGTGGAAATGGCCTTTTTTAAAACGACGTCACGCTTCAGGAGTGTTACAGCACACGCCCCGGCAGCACTGCGTCACACAGCCCGAAAAGAAGGCACTGGTTAATGTCTCAGTCTGGACAAACCACTGCGCACACACACGCCTTTCACAGGTGTGCACACACGCACAGACACGTGTTCCATACCTGCGCACACATATGCCTTTCACAGGTGTGCACACACTTACAGACACGTGTTCCATACCTGCACACACACACACACAGACGCTCTCACGCATAACCAATCAATCTGGGACCTACCTCCCAGGCTTTCACCTATTTGGGGAGGAGGGGGGGGTTGTCATGTCCTCTGGGAATAACACGGGTTTCTCATTAGTGGCTCACAGTCATTTTTGCACAGATCTATCAGCACAAAGGCCCCCCTCTCCTCTCCAGTAACACTCCACTCACATGCTGCTCCTTACGGACTGACCATGGCCTTTCCTTCCTCTGACAGGGGTCAGAGGTCACAGAAGTTCATGCAGGAACAGGAAGTGTTTCTCGCCCTTGTTAGCTGAAGGTGCACAGAAGCACGGTCAGGTGGACCGCTCGGGGGGGATGAAACCTTGCCAGTAAACCGCTGACAAATAACCTCAGTTAATGATGACATAATTAAAAACCATGGCAACAACGAGAAGGCCGTTTCTCACACACAGTTGGCTGTGGAAGGGATGACATCATTTTTGGGGGACAGAGGGTATAACTGATGAAGGGAGTGGCTATAACATCAGCCTGTAATCCCACACTAACCTCACACTAAAAACTAACACTCCAAAAAAACAAGCATTCCACACACTACAAACCTGCAAACAGGTAGATCAGTAAATGATCTGCAGATCTGTCCATTTGCATTTATACTATCCAGACTGGATATCGGCTGACAATTTCTTGGGTCATATCTTAAAATATCTATCTGGGTGAGATTTTGAACAGATCATTGAAAATCATAATTGCAGTGGGGTGACAGCAAATAAACAACAGACAAGATGGCTGAGAGCAAAGTGGGATTTCAGTGCTTCAGTCTCAAGCTTCAGAAACAGGTTGAATGTAGATGGTTACAGTCCCAGATCAGAGTATACTGGTGTGACAGTGATACCGAACACCTCAAAAATGACAACAACAAAAAAACACTGATCCAAATGATGTCCAAAAGCTATTGTACAATACGGTACAGTACAGTACAGAGCAACGGGACTCCTGTACTGGCTTAAATGAAAGATAAAAATTGTACAGTACAGAACAGTACAGGTCAGGATGACCCAACTCTTGTCTAAGAGGTCAGAATACAGCAGGGTTTCCATCTCTCTCTCGAAGGCAGTGATGTCCTCACAGCTAGGGGAGGCGTTTAGTTGGCTCAAAGCAGGACCGCGGTGAGGTGAATGGGGTCGCCGTGGAGACGCAGGCCAGCAGACGCAGGGTTCAGCAGGTCGTAGCCCAGCCCGTCCCTCTCCCGCCTCTCCACCAATCAGGCTGCGCTGTGTCACGCCCTCCGGTTCAGCTTCGGTTTGTCTTTAACTGGCGCTGACCCCTTTCGGCACAGCTCGCTGCGCGATCATATGAACAGCAACAACTCCCGACACTCTGGAAGCACCGCTCCCCGTACACACCATTAATTCTGTCGGTGTGAGTTCCTCCGCTCTGTTTTCCCCCGGTCGCTTCCAGAACAAGTCTAACACCGCCCAGGCCAGGCCAGGCCAGGGGGAACCCCCTCTGTGGGAAGGCCCGGGGAGCCAAAGAGAGCACAGTCCAACCGCGGCTGCTAGCCAGCAGGGCCGCTCAACTGTCGCTTCGCGTTAACAGCGGGCTTGGGTACGAGCGACAGGAGGGTTCCCATGGCGATAACTCATTCACGCCACGACTGGCAAAGACAGGCCGTGGGGACGCAAGTCAGGGTTAGGGTTATCAACGCCCGTTTTAAAACAAGGAAAACGCTCATTAGGCGGGCGCTTGTTTTTTTAACCTCCGAAAGTGAGCCGCAGCTGACGTCGGTCACCGCCCAGGGGTACCGATCCCAAAATTTCAGTACCCCAGAAACAAATAAAGAGGAAGAAGTACTGAGGCCTGTACCTCGACAGGGCCCCTCTCTGAGCAGCCTGTGGTATGCAGAGCCGTGGCTGCGGATGCTCAGGCTACTTCCAATTGGCGTGCAATCACACAGCCAATAAATGTTTAAACTCCCATAGTTCACTCCACTGTAAACAGGCCTTTAATGTGTTTATCGAGCGATACGTTTCAAAGCCTAACAGCTGCTTATGACAGAAAACGGGAAGGGCTAACGCCAGGGATTTGAGCGTAGGGGGGTTTCGCTCGGGGGGGGGCGAGGGAGGGCAAAGTTTATGGAGAAAGGGGGCGGGGCTTAGACCTTGCCTAGGCAAGGGATTTAGTAGCCAGCACCCGTGGCTTTTTAATATAATAAGTTTAAACAAACGACAGTATTACATTTATTTATGTGACTAGCAGATACCCAAGAGGCTGACTTCTATAGCTCAAGGCTTTAATATATACCTTTTATCTACAACGGGAATGAAAAGGAACTATTTTTCCTGATTCAAGACACAGCTGGCAGGCAGAGGCCATTTTTGGCAGCCGGCTAGCAGTGGAATCCAGGGTTCACTCTAATATCCTGCTCATGGTATATAAAGCACGTCACCAGAGGTTATGAAGGGTGACAGGGCAGTTTTCTGGTTTCTTAATGAACCAAATGACAGAATGGTGTGAAAAAATGCTGACTGTGTGCACCGTTCCATCATTACAGAGTGCCTTAAATCTGTAGCACAGCGCAAAGCATCGCTTCACCAGTGCTCCTGGCAGGAACAGATCGCTCTTAATAAACCTACAAAAATGCACCAGAGGTCAAAGGTAAAACGTAACTCTCAACTGGAGACCTCAGCGGTTCACTATGGCACAGAAAAGGCTAAAATGACCAGGAAATCAAATCAAAAACATTGACAAATCACCACAAAATGTCTTAGAAACTATATATTTTTTTCAGAGTTTACTGTGTTGGTAGAAGCGCCACCACTATTTCTGCTGTTACTTGTTAGAATATCAGAAACCCTGATCCAGATACATCACTCGCCATTTTCCTGACTAAATGAAACCTCTGATTACCTACAGACTAGGTAGTATCTAACACTGTATCAAGCCTAGTCTTGAAAATCCCCAGAGTTTCCAACTCTACTACATGACCTGGCAGGCTATTCTGCACAAAAATATTTGTCCTAATATCGTCCGCTCTGTCGCAGATCAGGCAGGATCAGGAGCGGGGCGAGCACGAGCGGTTTTTGGTTTCCCCAGCGGGACGTTTTGGCGGATGTCAAACACAGACAGGCTGGCCTTTTCACCCAGAGGATCTCGGAGCTCGCGGGCGGGGCATGGCCAGACGGGACAGCGTTACTGCAGGTCATCCGCGCGGCTCGTTCTGCGGCTGGATTTGGCACGCAAAGCTTGACCCCCCCCTCCCCACTCCCCCCTCCCACACAGAACCCCCAAGAATAGGCCTGTTTAGAGCTACCTGCACAACACCGCTGGACTCTATCAGGCCAGATAGGAAGAGAGAGAGACACAGGAACAGACAAAGGTTCCAGCACTTTGACTTTGAAGACCATAATCTCTCTCTTTTCATAAGATACCAGCTCGAAAAAAACGAATTGATAGAGGCAGTTTGACAAATTATATTGATTATAATTATGAAGAACTGTCTAAAAATATCAGCTCTCTAAAAAACCAAAACTTGACTTTGCAACCATTATTTTCTAAAATGAATCTAGATGGACATTCACGCACACATATATAAGATACGACCATTAAAGCTAGGCGTTAAAGTGTAAAAATAAAACCGAGGGAAAATGTTTGGCTGAAAGCACGCAGAGCACCATCCAGACGGCTGCCACAACTTAGAGCGGCTTTATAAGGCCGTTATAGCTTTAGTGGAGATCTCTGTCTTTGCTCACGGTGCACGGGTCTGGCCGCGATCGCTCTCTCACGTTAAGGCTGTGCTCAGACTTAATCCCACTTACACATGCCAGGTTCTCAGCCAAGCGGCGCACAACCGGGTCCGGGGGAACCCGTCCCGAAGAAAAGCCGCTCCAGCCCCTGCTCACGGCGAGGAATTCGGGCCTTCTCCTCCACAGGGCCCAACATGCACCAGCAAAACGCACAGCGAGGCAGTAAACACATCTAAGCACAATAAACACGGGACAGCATTTGCAGCTCTTACCCTTTTGGCTATACTGCAAATAGTTTAGTGATTACTGACCTTCCTAATCAGTCAATCTCGTTTTCAAATAAATAAAAAAAATTATAATAATCAGAATCGCAGTAATTGGAACATTCAAAAGTCATAAAAATGATTCTTTGGCAGAATCAGACCTTTGCTGAGAGAGATGTGACAGTTTAGAAAGCCCAAGTGAAGCCTGTGGAATTGGATTCAGAATATAAATTAAGTGGGGGTACTTAAATCAGTCACTGTATTTTTCCGTCGGTTAGACGTCTAATTAATGTCATGGGGGTCGAAATGACGTTGAGTAGTGGGGTGGAAATGAAAGGTTTTTTTGACGTCCGTAATTAGATGAGTACAAAATACTGCCCTATTACAGGCAGAAAAGCGGATGGGTCATGGCTCGACGTGGATCGGCCTTGTCACCGTGACGGAGGTCGATAAACAGCTCCACCTTTCACTTTTTCACTTCATAAAGGACCGACCATTAGGCACTCTCAGTACAGACAGGTGCAGTGATATTTACTCTCCTCCTATCACAAGACTGAAAAGATTTTTTTGCGCAGACATGGAAAGGACTGAATAGAGGGGACTGCAAGCAGCATTTGCCGTTTCCATTGTCGTCAGTACAAACTAGACGTGTTTAAAGTGACCGTATCACGTTATTTGGGGGAAAAATGGAAAAAGCAAGCACAGCTGACTCGCTCACATAAATGTGCGTTTTTCGGTCCGAGAGCCACAACAGGAACGAAAGGTTAACTATTCCCGGTTTTCCTGCCTGTGATTTTCTGCAGATCCCGCGTGCCAACAGACAAGCCTGAGAACCAAACACAGAAGACGGAGGAGGGCAGCGGGTTCAGACAGAGCAGCACACGGCTCCCAGACCTCCAGGCTCATTATTCTGCCTCGATTAAGAAGAGCAAGACCAGCACTGCAGTGCTTAAGGCAAGCCAATCGGCTTTGCCCCCCTGAGGTCTGCAGGTTTGAATCTATGACAGGCGCCGCAGTGTAATGTAACTGTTTGAGAACGGAGTCTGTTACTCAAAGGTTGTGGGTTCGATTCCCATTTGGGGTGCTGTCAACGTGCTATTGAGCAAGGTACTTAAACTAAATTGCTTCAGGTTAAGTACCTTGGAATGGATAGGATTGTATTTAATTTGCTCTGGATTAGACAGAGAGAAAATGGCGCTGTTGTCTGGCGTAGTTCTACTCCAGTCCCATCCAATCAAGCCCCGCCCGTCCATAGGAAGAGAAGCAGGAATGGCCATTACACACCTGGCTGTAATAGGAGTACTGTACACCTGAGTGTAGAGGCAGTTAACAACCGTATTGCTGAGTGTGGAGACAGTTAGAAACCACAGTGGTTGGAGTGCCCTCCGTTTCTTTTTTCCTGGAGCTTCTGCGGTTCCCTCACCCCAAGTTTGCGGACCATACCAGCCCTGTCCCTCTCCTGAGTTCGCAGAATGCTCCAGCCTTGTCTCTCCCCTGGTTCAACCGCACACCTTGAGTATGTGAGTGGCAGTATATAATATACAGTAATGATTTCATAAGGGTTATACAGCACAAAGTGATAGCATTTCAGGTGTATGCCTCAAATCTTGTCATTTTAAAGCCAAAACCAAAATGCCACAGAGCACCAAGGTCAGATAAATGGAAGTAAGGAAAATTAATTTTACATGAGAGAATCAAGCTCATCAAAAAGCTCATTTTAAAAGTACTTATTCCATTCATACAATCAAAAGTCACAAGAGAAGGGAGCATACAAATGTGTAACTGATTAAACCAAAACTGCACACTCAGGATATACCATAAAATAAAAAATACTGGTCCTACTGTTATTATTTATGTAATTTTGGCCAAACATGAGATTTCAAATAAAATTGCCTAGTTGCTTGCGTTTGTTGTTCAAACGTTATATCAGATATTAGCTAGCTAGGTAATCAAAAGCTGAACTGATCACTTGAGGAAGCGAATCCATCTCAGAGTAAACAGCTGCTTACAAACATCAGCTCCTTACATTAACTACGTTGCGTTAACGTAACATTAACTGAGTAGCTAACAGAAACGTTTGAAAACTGTCGTTTTCACAACGGGATAAAGAAAGTTTACCTCAAGTATTTGTTTCATGGTTGCGGTCCTGTTCGGTCGATGTAGCGACAGTAGCCTACACAACAGCGTGAGTTTGAGAGCGCAACAGAAATGAGCGGGAATACAAGCCCACTACCAAGCGCACGCGACTGGTTCCAAAGTGATTCAAATCTCCTGGGAATCTTCGACACGCATTGTAAAATGCTCGCGATAATTACGCCTATTCTGCCTTCACGTGCCGGTCGGAAGTTCCCATGTCGGAAGCGCCAGCATCGTATAAATTTCCCCCAGAAGGCACCACGGCTACACAGGCAGGCTAGATATGGGCTAGATATAAGACAAGGCTCAAATGGCTGTGCAGGTAAGCTACTTATTTTATGGCCCAAATGCTGGAAATCCACGTCAGTGCCTGGATGGTCACCTATACATTTGGAGAAATAATAGGCTACTCAGTAACAAATATTTTAAATATGCTTTTGGGCAGAATACTTGATAGCATCTTCAAATAGCACTTGAAAACTTCAACTAGAAGCAGGCTAAGAGTTGTGGGATGCATTATTTAGAATTTATGAAAATACACAGAAAATTGTTGAATGCTAAAACTTAAATGATCGTGTATTTGATCCAGGTCTGCTGATATTATATGTAGGCTATACATCTATCATTCAATTACTGACTTCATATTTTAAACTGTAGTTTTTTTACTTTGTAATTCTACTGTGTCAACAGCTACTTGGGAAAATGCATGGGCAGTAATTGAACAGTATTCACTGGGGACAGTACTCTCTGTTTAAAACCCACCGCAGAGCAAGTTTTCATCCAATGAGAAGTTGTAAAAAATCCCCAGGTAGCCCCTAGCCCCCCTTCCCCTTGCATTTGCTGGATTTACTGCAATTAGCCGATACACTATGTGGCTGCTGCCAATTCCCCCCCCCTCCATAACCCCAACCTAGTACTGGCCCCCCCCGATAATCGATTCATGTGCATTTCAGACTGACACATTTGGGAGGTTCCACTCCAGCTAATCCTGTCTAATCCGTTTGGTCCCTGCTCTCTGAGCTGGCAGACTAGGCCCCTGGCTGGGGGGAGCTCTACCAACCCACCCACCCCACTCCGCCCCCCAAACCCCCCCTCTGGAACTCGACCCCCCAGGGGAGAGCTATTCTCTCAGGACCAGAATAGGTGACCTGGGTGTAGAGTGAGGGACAAGCTGGAAAAATACAGGGCAGCAAAAGAGGAATGGAATAGTCTGTCTGTGACCGCATGCACACTGCAGCTGCACCACTGCAGAGGGGTGGAATAGTCTGTCTGTGACCGCATGCACACTGCAGCTGCACCACTGCAGAGGGGTGGAATAGTCTGTGACCGCATGCACACTGCAGCTGCACCACTGCTGATGTCAGCGCATGCTAACAAACACAGTTCATCCATTCTCCACTGTCGCTTTCTTTGCAGCCTTTATAAAAATAAATCATACTACTCGTTGGCTCTCTGGATAAACAAATCTCATGGCCCTATTGTGTGCCATGGGTGCTCAACCAGGAACACATTTTATTTACATACTTGCTGTACAGCAGCACAATTGATTCTGTGAGCTACGCTGTAGTGTGCAGGCTTCATTTTGTTCTTAAAGCAACAGATTTCATCAGCAAACAGTTAAGAGGTGCTGCTGTCTTTGTGATTAAGTGAGAGTTAAATTTTGGTGGGGGGGGGGGCAGGGTGTTCCCCCCCAGTCGGCTGTTGATCGCTGGTATTCCCATGATGCAGTGTGGCAGACCAGTGCAGACAGTCTCCACCCTTCAATCCCCCACCCCACCCCCTGTCCCCCGGCCCCCATCGGCCCCCACCCCTTTGATCGCTGGATTGAGTTTCACCGACGTTTCCCTTTTATCTTCAGGGCATTTGTAAGCCAGTGCGTAAGCCTGCCCCCTCACATCTTCAGCGAATGACACAATGGAAGGCATGCACCGCCATAACCACTGTACCCGCCGTAACCGCCACCGCCAGCGGCCTCTGCACCAGCACACCAAGGCCGCAGGCGCCCGCGGCCGAAACTACAAACCGGGCCCATCTTAAAAACCCTGCTGGCTGTTTCAGGCATTGTGTGTGGAACAGCAAGTTGCAGTACCACTGTAGGATGGGGACAGAAAAGAGGGGAGGGGAGGGGAGAGGAGTGGAGAGGAGGGGGGAGTGTGATGGGTGAGTACCGGATTTAGGGATTTAGTTCTCTCTCACTGTCCACAGCACATCCTCTCAGCTCTCATGCTGTGTCACTGGCTCTGCCTTCCCACAATCCTGTTCAACGGGTTGGGTCCAGAGAGCGTGAGGACTGAGCAGAGAGTCTTCCTCTTAGTGTTGCATGCGGCCACCGTACCTCACAGAGCAACCGCCCATTTCAGACGCCGGCGGGGGCTTCTGGGAGTTACTCAGACTGCACAGCGTGAGCAGGCACGCGGAGTGACAGACAGAAGGGTAAAAGCCCTGTGGTCCTCCTGCTGGCCGCGCGGTAAGGGGGGGTGGGGCGCACGGGGGGAAGGGGGGCAGGGCTGGGGGGTCGGTCCTCTCGCCTCATTCCAGCCCCCGGCCTGGCGCGCGGATGTCCCGTGCTAATCCCCGTGGGAGGTGCTCCTCTGGGATTGGGGCGTCCCCCGGGGGACCGGTGGGCTTTGATATCCCGGAGCGCGGGGGCTCACGGGGGGGCACAGACCCCCTCTGTCGGATTTAACAGGCTCCGTCCCCCTGACGCGCAGCCGTCCGGCTGGCGCCCCCGCCTCAGATCAGCTGACACCATCCATACACCCCCCCCCCCCCCCCCCGCACCCCCCCCCCCCCCACCCCTGCAAACCCACGCCGCACGCTAGGCGCTACCTGGAGCGGGGTACGTCGAGCGGAGGCTAACATCGCCAATCAGGGGGTCCTCATCCCGGCAGGGTGGGATCCCAAAAAACGCTCTGGACTTGAGGACCACCCAGATGCATCCAGCCGATCTAAATCCCCCACGCTGCCCCTCTCTCAGAGTCCAGACCCACAGTGGGACAGGGAGCAGAGCTCATTATTGTGAAACATACAGGCTCTCCAGCCTCTCTCTGCCCTGCTGTCAGTAATCCCCCTAGAGCTGGGGCTTTTAACAGGGGGTCTGCAAAGGGACCACAGTGGGTCCTCAACTGCACTCTCAAACCCCTACCCTACCCCCCCACCAAGGTCCGCGGTGCATGATCCCAATGTCAACTCCCAGTTCCTCGATCTGCGATCTGTATAAAAGCTTCTTTTTATTTTATTTTATTTTTTTAAGAAATCTAGCCCTTTTTAACTAATGATGGGATGGGGGTCCCTGCATCAGAAGCGATTGATAACCCCGCCCTACAGGACAGTGGAGTGAGCTGCTGTGTGGTGACAGACCCGCAGGTTAGTCGGACAAAATGAGTCAGCATATCGGTTCTGGGAAACCCAGCTGGATCCAGCCGAGAGCTTCATCACTGGCTCATTTCAAAAATCATTCTGCCCCTCTCTCGTACCTGCGGTAGGATCTTACTTACTCACCATCAGGAACACAAACCGCCACACTCGATATTTACTGATAAATTACCCAGAATGAAAAATATGTGTATAAAGAAACGTTAAAATGCTCCAATGGAAAATAGACGTTCCTTTGATGGGTACTTCGTATTCATATAGAGAAATTGCGGTTCCCTATAATTACCAGTACAGCACTGAAAAAGTGACACAAAATTGGACAGTAATCCAACAGTAGGCTGACAAGAACAAAAAATGTGTATGTGTACGAAAACTGGGGCACCGATACTTGTATATACAGAAAATGCAAACCCAAATGTTATAACTTCATTATTACACCAGCAAATCTGCCCATTTTCAACATGAGAAGTG
The DNA here is from genome assembly GCF_013347855.1 of Anguilla anguilla. Lineage (NCBI taxonomy): Eukaryota > Metazoa > Chordata > Actinopteri > Anguilliformes > Anguillidae > Anguilla > Anguilla anguilla. The sequence continues at coordinate 39,320,639 of NC_049213.1, read as the reverse complement.
TCTTTATTGGTCATTCAGAAGGGCAAGAGCACCACCTGCTGGTGGATAAAAAGCTGGTCAGGCGCAGAGAAGCACCCTTGCGTTCACACAAAGTTGACTGACACACTGACTCGCCCTGAGGACTGAGAGCTGCTGTAAGAACTCTCGTTAAGAACGACTGTGTGGCCAGCCACACGGCGACAGGGCGGGGTAATAAACTAACCACAATCATCTAATCTTGTTTGGGCAAAATATCTGTCAGTGTATTGGCCTTTTTAAAAAAAAAAAATTATTTTTTATTTTTTACTTTAATCATACCTGATGTCATTACATTACATTACAGGAATTTAGCAGACACTCAGAGCAACTTACACAGCTTTTTACACAGCATTTACATTTACACAGCTGGGTATATACTGAAGCAATGCAATGTACCTTGTACAACGGCAGTGTCCTACCTGGGAATCGATCCTGTGACCTTTAGGTTACAAGACCAGCTCCTTACCCATTATACTGCGCTGCCGCCCACATGTCATAGTGTCACAGAGTAGGATTAGAGAAAAAAAATAATAAGCGGATAAACCACAGGGCGACAATGATTGCTATTGTGCTAACATATTATTGAGTGATTATAATTACGGTTTATCACTCAGGCCTACACAGCAGTAATGGGCCAGACAGCAGGTATGGAAATAACCCCCAGAATGCACAGCAGTACATGTCAGTCTAGTTTTCACTGCATGCAGTTATGTGCATTTATTGGGAACCACCTTTTGTTAGTACACTTACCTGCTTTTGGTACAGAATGGAACGGCTCAACCCGCTAAGCATTACGAGCGAGGTTCTCATCTCTGAGATGGACATCCCATTACACATGAGACATTTGGCACGCTTTTCAACAGGCAACTTACACATTATTTCCACATACAATCCATTTATGTAGGTGGATATTTACTGAAGCAATTGAGGGTTAAGTACCTTGCTCAAGGGTACAACAGCAGTGTCCTACCTGGGAATCTAACCTATAACCTTCATGTTACAAGCCCAGTTATAATCTTTACACTACAGCAGAACACGCAGCAGAACAAACGCAGCAGAACACACGGAGCAAACGCAGTGGAACACACAGAACACACGCAGCAGAACACACGCAGTGGTTCAAACACATCGGAACATGCTGCCAAACACACGCAGCAGAACAAACAGCGGTACATGCAGCAGAACACACTGCAGAACAAACGCAGTGGAACACACAGAACACACGCAGCAGAACACGCTGCAGAACAACCGCAGTGGAACACACAGAACACACGCAGCAGTGCGCCTGTGAGAAACAGACAGAGAGAGACACTGCGTGCCGCAATAAAAAATCCTACATTCCGGAACCTGTCTAGCACGATAAATATAAACAATGGTTTTATTTGCTCATTGTAGGTGGTCTGATACAACAAGTGTTTGTGATGTAATGGATAACAATGAAATGTGCACAGTCACAATGAAAGAACAGGAAGCCAGACCTGGTTCACCCTTACTGTTTACCAAACAGACTTCATTTCCCTGCCATACCTGCTGTATCCTGCTCCTCTGAACAGCTTCAAAGCGCTTCTCCAAACTTTGCATTCTGGAACCAAACAGACAATCGTCACAATTAGTTGACAGCGCATTTGAACATTGACTCCTCAAAACTTTTAAACACACACGCTCACAGACACACGCTCAATGAACGACGGGTGTACCGGCACTCAAATATGACAATGTATAGCCACGGAACAACTATCGAACGATATGGGCACAAGTGCACTTATACCATTTTACACTTAACCTGGGGCACTGGAGTACATGCTTCCACAGATTCTTACAACAGCGGTAGCAAGCATTGCTTAAAAATAAAATGCGCCAAATTGGATATGCGTTCTGAGTTTACCCCCGCCTGAATAACAGCTGTAATTTATAGTACCAGAAACAGTATTCACAGTTAGCCTAATTCTGTTCTTTTGTTGCTTTATACTTGAATACCTGGTGCATATTTAATTACCCACATCCTTGGCACCTACTGAATTGTGTCCCTTTCGTTCAAAGTTCGAATGAGCAACCCTTTGATTTAGCCGATACGGTTGACTAAATATGTGGCCACAACCCAGCAAAATAAGGAAAGATATTAATCAGGAGGTGCCAGTAAGCACAACATAAAATGTAGGTGTCAGACTGCTCAAGAAAATATATTCTAAATGTAAGGAAGCACACTTAATTGCCACTCATCAAAGTGCATTTGTTTCAAAGTTCATACATACGCTGCAAGTGCCGCAACTGATTTGCATTAAGAAATTAGCATGGCCATTGCATTTACTTTTCTGGCTGTTTTGAAAAAGGTCAAGAATACAGCCTGAAGGACGGGTTTGAGTCAACACTTCACATTCAGGACAATTCCACGACATCCAGTGTATTATTATAGATCCAGTTTATTAAAATAGAAATTAGCAAGGTTTTTGGTGGTTTCAAAGGGCCAATGCTCCACATGCAAGACACCTATAACCACAGGTAGCTGCCCTGACCTTATATCCTCTAACTTTTAATCATAGATGAAACCTGGGACAATGAAAAACGAATATGGAAAAATATGAGTGTTTGATTTTCATTAAATGAAATAATAATTTTTAAAAAATGTGATTTGTGTTTACTCGGTTTCCCTTTGTCTAACATTACAGTTCGTCTAAAGATCTGAAACCATTCAGTGACAAATATGCAATAATAGAGGAAGTCATTAAAAAATAATTTTTCACAGCTCTGTAAATAACACATACACATATGTCCACGAGTACAAAAGTCAAGATTTTAATTTGTCTGTAAATCCATAAGACTGTGTGGGTCACTGTCGCCACGGTGTGCCATGGGTGACAGTATCAACACAATAATTATGTGATGCTGGCGAGTGGTTTATTGGTTGAACTAAACTGCAACCGCTGTGACCACTGAACAGGTTCGATTTGTGTATTCGCCAATTAAAACAAGAGTGCAGTCTATCGATACACGTAATACAACTGATATATGCCCCCACGTCATTTCTTTTTTTGTTGCTAATTCTGATGATCTGATACTCATCCATAATTTTCGTCCTCTCATGTGCATCCACCCACTCAGGATGGGTGACAAACCAGGTAAAACACCAGAACTAAAGGTACAAATAAAAGGTAGACCGCAAGGTCCAGGTAATGCACAAGCACGCACTTCAACGCAGCCCACGCCCGCAGGCCAGAATCACATATTTACTGTGTAGCTGAACATCCTGTGCAATATTACTTCTGCTGTTGGAACAATGCATAAAGGGCAATTACTACTGTTCCGTGACTCTGCCAACTGTACACTTCCCGTTTCAGGTGGCGGGGTTCAGGGCTCAGAGTGCATTACCAGCGACTGCACCGGAAGCTTGCAGGCGCCCGTGCAAAGCAGAGTGCAAAGCAAAGAAACAGCTGCATGTGCATCAGGTACACATACAACCGGGTAGTCAACATTCTGGAGAGAAGTACAAGCAGTGAGAGTTTTTTAAACGGAAGTCATACCACCACAACGCACATAAAGTAACTGAAGATGACGTCTAGATTGTGATAGTTATCGCACTCGTTACACACGCAGAAACCTCAACATCGCAGAGGCTGCAAGCAGAATGATTTAAATGAGGCCAAACATAAATGCACAGCATTTAACGCCAGTCGAAGTCACTCCCTTATGATCGGTGAGTTGTTACAGTTATAACTAACTCAAGAGAATTATCTGAAAAATATTTTACCTAATGCAAACAATTTGTTCACCTTGTCTCACCGTCCTAACGTTAATAAAACATCATCTTCGTGACTCAAGCCAATGCTGAAAAAGCGTGTGAAAGTGGCCATATTTGGTGGTGGGAAAACGAGACAGGTTTCCCACAATGCATTGCAAACTGGGGCTGGTCCTGAAGAGCCAAGATGGCTGACTTTGAGGAACAACTCACCGATGAGGAGAAGGTAGGGACACTCTTTTGATACGAGTTAAATGTCACAGAACGAATCGAAAAAATATAGAGTGGTGCAGAATACTATACGATCAAATGTCTTCACTCAGAATATTGAATCTTGCAATTTGGCAGTGCATAATAAAGTACAGCTATGCGTTACCAAGCCTATCGAGTTGCAAGCTTGATCAATGAGCCAGTTAGCTAAGATTCAACTTTGCTGAAAAGCAACCATAACCAGTTGCCTGGCTAATTTTCCATTGGATGAAAAGTTATTGTACCCTGTTGCATCCCAGTCATGTTGCTGATCGATACTTTCATTATTGTGAAGTTTGCAGACTTGGCTAAAATTAAACCCAAGTTTAGTTCCGCCTTTCGACCCGTATTAACGTTAGCTTTCATATTATACGCGCCCAGTGCAATCTTAAGCGCCCAATTAGCTGGGGGCACATTCCGTGACTGTTTAGATCGATCGACTCTAAACAAAAAACGAGGAGAGAATTATGTTCAGTTAAACTGGCAGTATTTATTCGCTAAGATGTCACTTTGCCAGCAACATATAGGCTGCTAGTATCATCGAAAGTAACGATACTTCCTGTTTGAACGCTAACATGCGCTAGGTACCCCTCCCAGTCTGCACAGACTAGATCGGTATGGCAAGAGTTGATTTTTCTAGGCTCCTCTGATTATGACTTCCACGTTTTACCAACGCCAAGATATTGCGGGACGTGAACATTAGTCTAGCAATCAATAACTGATTAGTAAAATGTATGAAGCGTACAAAGTATTAAGTGGTCAACTAATCATTTTGTCCGTGCAGGCAGGTATTGGATATTATTTTTTGAATTCGCCGTGCCCTAATCTGAGTTTATGCAATGCCATCGTTTTTAATCATACAGTTTTGCTTGATTCGTTTAAGCTCGAGTCTTGCAAATTGTGGGTAATAGTTGGATCCGTTGTTAAACTGACAGGAATGTTGTACTGTATTGCGTTCCAACTTCAGTCGCTAGATGACAGTTGGTAACTGACAGTTGAAGGAAACTGGTAATGCTTTGCTCATCCATATTTGTTATATGGGTGCAGTGTGAAAAATGACACCATGTAATTAAGTACATTTAGCTTTTATTTTCAGGAGTGTTTTTATGACCAGTTTAGGGTCAGTTGGAGAAAACTCACAGTCTATTTTTTTAAAGTAGTTTTTCATATTTGTTTATGATCCCATAGCACTTGCTGACAGCTGGGATGCATTTTCTTCCTGGACAAGGCCATTGGCCTGACCAAATATCAGATCTGTATGCTGACAGATTTATGGTTTAAATGGTTATTTGACTTTTTCTCTCTAGTCACTGACTAGGCACATTTTAAGGCCTGTATCTGCATGATATATTCTGACCGTTTTGGTGGAATTCAAATCAATTTTTTTTTTATTGTGAAAGGGCACAGGAGCCTGTCGTCATATGTGTTTGTATGGCGCTTATGTATGATGCTTTCTGAGTCACATGCAAGCTGTGCCTTTCCAGTTTCGCGCTTTCATTGTAGTCCTTGGTGCCCACAGCCCAATAGCAGAAGATGCTGCACAGACTTGTTGATCTTTAAATCGCGCGGATCAGCTGATGTAGCAGGCTGATTGAACAGGCTGGGTCTTCCTGGTGACAGAAAGGTCGGCGAGTCCATGAGCATTACAGGCTCTTGACCTGAGCGACTTACACAACTGGTTTTGCATAGCATTTACATTGCATTTATACAGCTGGATATATACTGAAGCAGTGCAGGTTAAGTACTTTGCCCGAGGATGCAAGGGCAGGGAACCAACCAGGGAATCGAACCTGTGACCTTTAGGTTACGAGCCCGGCTCCTTACCCATTATACTACACTGCCGCCCCTGCCCTGCCGCTCCTGCGTGCTTTCGTCGTCTCCTCTCTCTGCCCGTCGGCGGGGACGGACCCCGGCGTGCCGGTGCACGTTGGGAAGAGCGTGCGCATTCCACGCTGCCTGCGATGGCGGTGTGCGGACGCGTGTGGAGACAGGCAGGGAGAGGCGGGGACGTGCGACATGCACTGTGCCCCGGCTGTGCCGCTGCCACGCCCCCTTTCCCTCCCTGCCCCAATGCAACCTTTCCCCCGGTTGGTCGAGATGCCCCGCTCGGGCAGACCTGCTCCAATCAGATCCGTCGCCAGCGGAAGGAAAGGTAGGGGATCCCCTGTGTGTGCGAGGGGAAGGCCGCCGTGTGATTGGTGGAAGCGGCAGCGGAGGCCGCTGGAGGAAATGGCAGCGGTTCCAGCTGAGCGCACGGTGTTCAGCGAGCTGTGTCGAAGCCCAGCCAGCCGCTAAATCGCGGCCTGATGCTGTCTCCGCTCAGCCTGCCAGTTTGGCGCCACACCCACAGCTGCCACAGCGTAATTTGTAGTCGTGTCCTGTTCCTGGAGGCCAGCGCTCTTGGCTAATGCTCAGGCTAACTTCTCTCCAAGTCCGCTTTTGGCACAAGTGTACACTGAAGTGTTCTTCTTTAGACGTTCCAGGGCTGTCTGCTAACATTCTTCTCAAGGAACACATGTGCCCCTAAGCTGAAAAATTTTAGGGGCATGCGTGCATCTTAAATAGTATATGTGCTCCTAATTTTTTTTTCCAGTTTACACTTCAGTTTTTAGGTGTAAATGCTCATAAAATGTGCTGTTCAAGTTTTACCAATGCATTTTATTCTGAGGTGACAAACAGTATTTTGGTACCAATGTTTACTGCCCAAATTTGCAAAATTCCTCAGCCTCACTATCCCCTGTGTGTATCCGTATGTGTATGTATCACTGGATCCATCCTGGAGTAGTGAAGAGTGTGATTCAAAATAAATGCAGTCCATTGAAGAGGACCACAGAAGAAGAGCAAACTGCAAATGCTACGTTTGTTTTCCATTTGGCCTTTGTGAAGGGCCGTTAGCAGAACTGTAAGTTCTGATGTTTTTTTATTTTATTTCTGGTAAATGGAAAGTGTAGCAGCAGTGTCATTGAGAAGCACGCCATTCTGGCTGTTTAGCAATGGCGCTGGTGGGCTGGGATGCTAATTGCACTTAAGCTTGGGTGGCAGTTTGCTTCAATCTTGTCAGCCAGCTGTGGCTGTAGGTCTGCAGTGGTGGGCCACAGTTGGCTACCAATACGCTACTAAAAAATGGAACCAGAGCGAAGTAGCCATTAAATTATGCATTCTGACTCAAAGATTATCCCCGGTGCACCTGGTTTTCATTTCTGGTTTCAAGAAAATCGAATCTTTCGTATTAATATTATTTGCAGATGCGTCGCAGAGCTGCGTTCTGCGGGAGTTCGTTTTCGTCTCCGCTTTCGTCAGAGCAGGCGTGGCACGCGCAAACTGCCAGGATGTTCGAGAGCTCCGAGCGTCGGATTCCATTCCTTTTGGGAACGTGTCCCGGCAGGTCTGGCCCTGTCCCTCCACCTCCGCCAAGCGCGGCCCAAAGTGGAATCCGGAATACCGGCAGGTTAAATGATCTGAACCTGAAAACTGCGCACGGAAAGCCAGTGTTCCCACAGCGGGAAAAGGTCAAAGGTCCAGAGAAGCTTGTATGCTGCCGTGTGGCCAAGTTGGATTTTAAATGGTTTTTTTCTTTTTTTTTTTTTTTCCTTCAGTTTTGCAGATTTTATATTTTTGTATCCTGTGTGCGTAACTGGGACGGTCATAACTACAGCTCAGGTGATTTAAACATGGAGGCAAGCAACCACAGTCCTCTAAGAATCCCACAGCTGTTGCTTATTCTGTCCAAACTTACAAAGAGTGTGCATTTATAGGACGTGTGATGATATGGCCTGTATTATATTTTGTGTTCAGTATTTATATTTACACACACACACACCCACATGCATACATATGCAATGCCCCCCTGCTTGTCTGACATGCACACGTGTGTGGTTTAGTCTGGCTAAGAAAAGCCTGGACATATGACTGTGCTATCTGTGGAATGGCCTGGGCAAGGGATGTGTTCTCTTCACAAGTGGCCGCTGTAGACCTTTACTTCCCAGTCAGGGTCCTGCAGGTTCTTTTTTAAATCAGAATTTTTGTGGATTTAGGCTGAATATTTGAAATGGAGTGTAGCTGTTGTTCCCCTGTTTTTACTCTTAATTTGCTGAAATTTCACATACAGGTCTGTAAACGGCCATGTTGGGAAATTTTCGTTTCACTGCTTTTATGCTGTACAGGCTATATGAAGAGATTTTTATGGAATAATTCGTCCCTGCAGTCTTGCTACTTGGCAGAAATGCAGTATCTCCTTAGGAGGTCGAACCCCCAACCTTTCAGCGTTGTGGTCCGGTGCCCTAGCTCCTGCCCTTCCTCACCATTTGTGGGGGCAGAAGGTCCCCCCCCAATCTAGTATCACTCATGTATCACTTGTATCTCGATCTTCCATGTTCATCACTTGTATCTTCATCTAGATGCTGTAGCTCTTTGTCATACCTCTTTCTCACTTCTAGTGTCTGACTTGTTGTAACTTTACTGACATGGCCTATGCTTACCGTGTGACCTAGACTTGACGTTCATGCCTATGGATAACTGATAATTAATGACAATTGTACCTCATCTGACCTGTGTTCTGTATTAGTTCCAGTGACCTTCGGTACGCGCTTACTGTATTTTGTTTTGGATTAAAGCATCTGCTGAATAGAATGTAATGTAATGAGGTGTTTTACGTTGTGTGAGCATTGAAAGAAGGTTCTGCTCTCACCTCAGCTCCTCTTCCTTTCTCAGGTCCGTGTCGCCGCCAACTTTGTCCTCCACGCGCCTCCGGGGGAGTTTAACGAGGTCTTCAATGGTGAGAGACACTCTGCGCTCTAATCAGGGTTATTTGCAGCGGCCTGATCTATACGCCTGGACTTTAGCTCACAGCACCACCGTGTGGCTTTACAGAGTAACAGCAGTCATAGTTCACTCTGACACCCTGATAGCGTTCAGCTAATCGTACCCTAAACATCAGTGTGATGTGGATAAACACCTCAGACCAGGTGAAGCTGCTGGGGATTAAATATTCTTTTGAAGCTTTGATACTGTACACTGGACAGAGCATTGGGGTTATCCACACGCAGCATAATTTGGGCCTGTTCTGTGCAGATTAGATTAATGATCAGTAGCTTGCAGTTCTGCAGTGTTTAATCAAACTCTCGACGTAGCTCCTGTCAGAGGGGCCAATCCACACACGGTCTGATGTGCTCAACTCCAAATGAAAACACTGTAAATAAAGATTATTTGGGCACTGGGTGAAAAGTACTGTGGTTCAAATGTAGAAACGAGATTATTCAAGGTTCAGGCTCAGTCTTGCCCAGTTTATCTGTTTCCTGTTCTTGTGTCTCTGTGACAGTGTCTCTGTAAAAAAAAAAAAGTAATGCAAATAAGATTTTATTGAATCCCAAACCTTCTACCTGCTGTTCTCAACCCATTTATGCTAAATTGGGATAGTAGCAATGTGCGAGTGTGGGGTTTAATTACATTACATTAGAGGCATTTAGCAGACACTCTTATCCAGAGCGACTCACAACTTTTTTTTTTTTTACATAGCATCCATTTATACAGCTGGATATATACTGAAGCAATGCAGGATAAGTACCTTGCTCAAGGGTAGTGTCGTGCCTGGGAATCGAACCTGTGACCTTACAACACCAGTTACCCATTATACTACACTGCTGCCTCAATTTCTTTGAGTCAGGCTCTGTTGAGCTGGCTCACACAGAAGAACCCTGCGTGTCCTGCAGGGGTTTGATGGTCTGTGCTGAGTGTGTCTGTGGCAGGAGTTGATGGTCTGTGCTGAGTGTGTCTGGCAGGGGTTGATGGTCCGTGCTGAGTGTGTCTGTGGCAGGGGTTTGATGGTCTGTGCTGAGTGTGTCTGTTACAGGGGTTTGATGGTCTGTGCTGAGTGTGTCTGTTACATGGGTTTGATGGTCTGTGCTGAGTGTGTCTGTGGCAGGGGTTTGATGGTCTGTGCTGAGTGTGTCTGTGGCAGGGGTTTGATGGTCTGTGCTGAGTGTGTCTGTTACAGGGGTTGATGGTCCGTGCTGAGTGTGTCTGTGGCAGGGGTTGATGGTCTGTGCTGAGTGTGTCTGTTACAGGGGTTTGATGGTCTGTGCTGAGTGTGTCTGTGGCAGGGGTTGATGGTCCGTGCTGAGTGTGTCTGTGGCAGGGGTTGATGGTCTGTGCTGAGTGTGTCTGTGGCAGGGGTTGATGGTCCGTGCTGAGTGTGTCTGTGGCAGGGGTTGATGGTCCGTGCTGAGTGTGTCTGTGGCAGGGGTTGATGGTCCGTGTGTGTTTGTGTTTGCAGATGTGCGGCTACTGCTCAACAACGACAATCTCCTCAGGGAGGGTGCGGCACAGTGAGTAATGCTCTGATGCTCTCCAGCTCTCTCTAACGCTTTCTTACGCTCTCTAACGCTCTCTGACTCTCCTAACACTCTATAACTCTCTCTCTAACTCTTTCTAACTCTCTCTGACACTCTCTAAGGCTTTCTAACGCTCTCTAACACACTCTTTCTTACGCTCTCTCTGATTCTCTCTGACGCTCTCTGCACAGGGAGATGTCTGCAGTGTGTTCGTACACCCCTGCCTGTGTCTCTTTTACACACGCACATTGAAACCCAAGCATTGCTTTCGCAGCGTAGTCCATTTCCTCATTATGTGAAGCCTTGGAAGACGTGTGTTGTGTGGAAAGCTCATCGTTTACACGTCTAACCTCTTTTTCTTCCTCTGAAACAGTGCCTTTGCCCAGTACAACATGGATCAGTTCACCCTCGCCAAACTGGACGGGCACGAGGATCAGGTAATGGTCTACCTGCCGTGTGAAACACTGTGTGTAGCCGTTTGCCAAAGTACTGCCCCATTTCATGTTTTGCATTAATTTTTATAGTTGACTCCTCCTCCAAAATATCACCCATGACACCCATGTTACTGTCCCCTCAAATTGAGTAAATGGAAGAGATGGACAAGCAGAGCACTCTACTCAGGTGACTGACAGCACGGTTAGCTCCTCCCCTGGGAGTGACATCACGCCTGGGTTCTCCTGCAGGTTCTGATCACGGAGCACGGAGACCTGGGCCACGGGCGATTCTTCGACCCGCGGAACAAGCTGTCCTTCAAGTTCGACCACCTGAGGAAGGAGGCCAGCGACCCGCAGCCCCACGAGGGGGAGGCGGCCCTGCAGTCCTGGCGGGACACCTGCGACTCCGCCCTCAGGGCGTACGTCAAGGAGCACTACCTCACCGGCGTGTGCACCGTACGTCGCCCCGTTCCCGCTCAGGCCCTACCTCACCCCGCCCCAAACCCGCCCCCACCCCACCTGATCCAGCTCAGGCCCTACCTCACCCTGCCCCAAACCCGCCCCCACCCCACCTGATCCCGCTCAGGCCCTACCTCACCCCGCCCCAAACCCGCCCCCACCCCACCTGATCCAGCTCAGGCCCTACCTCACCCCGCCCCAAACCCGCCCCCACCCCACCTGATCCAGCTCAGGCCCTACCTCACCCTGCCCCAAACCCGCCCCCACCCCACCTGATCCTGCCCAGGACCACATAACCCCGCCCCCACCCCACCTGATCCTGCCCAGGCCCTACCTCACCCCGCCCCAAACCCGCCCCCACCCCACCTGATCCTGCCCAGGACCACATAACCCCCCCCCAAACCCGCCCCCACCCCACCTGATCCAGCTCAGGTCCACGTAACCCTGCCCCAAACCCACCCCCACCCCACCTGATCCCGCTCATGCCCACCCCAATCAGGGCCCAGGCCTGCCCCAATCCCACCTAGGCCTACCCCCCACCCACCGCGATCCCGCCCAGCCCCGCCTCTCCTCCCCCAGCGTCCCGCTGCTTTCTGCCCCTCCCTGTGCTGGGCCCAGTCCTGACCCCGGGTCTCCCTTCCCCTCGCAGGTCTACGGGAAAACCATCGATGGGCAGCAGACCATCATCGCCTGCATCGAGGGTCACCAGTTCCAACCCAAAAACTTCTGGTAAAGTTACCATGACGATATGCTTTGGTTCACTGTTCATTTTTGTGGTCAAGGTTTGGAAAGCACGCTAATGCCGTCTTTAAATAGCGTGTGTATGATAATGGTGTTTGTGCCGAGTGTGGAAACTCTAGTGTGTTTTTTCTGCACCTCTGCACCTTGAACTGATGCACTTGTTGTACGTCGCTCTGGATAAGAGCATCTGCTAAATGCCTGTAATGGTAAATTGTAGGCACGTATAATCACTGGGCCTTGCTTTATGTAGCCGGGGTATGTTTGGTGTTGTGTGCTCCTGTGCGTAACCATGGAAACCTGCTTGTGGTAACTGTGTGAGAAGGGGGTTGCGTTTGGCGTCCGCTTGTTGCGTGCGGCCGTGTGAAATGGCGGGTGAGTGGAACGGTGTCTGGTCTCCCTCAGGAACGGCCGCTGTAGGTCCGAGTGGAAGTTCAACATCGGACAGTCCTCCACGGAAGTGGTGGGCGTTCTCAAGATCCAGGTGGGTGAGCAGTCTTCCTGCCTCTCGTCAGACTCTGTTACTCGCTCGTGATCGTGTTTAGTGCAGCAGAGATGTGTATCTATTCTTCTGGGCAATATTTGTAAAGAATTCTGCAGTAGGAGTGCTGTTCTGCAGTCTGTTGTGCATTTTATCTCATAATAGACAAGGTTAGGTTATGGACCAGGGAAAGCTTAACCTTGATCACCACTCCTACGCTGAGAAGTTTTATGAATGTGACCTCTGGTGTACTGGATGCCTGGTCATCAAATTCATAATCAAGGGAATCTTTTCCATGAATCTAGGCACTATTGAATAGAATGAGGTTTTTGTTCAGTTTTCCAGTGGATCAGACACAACAAACACAGCACTCCAAAGCATTCTCAAATTTTCATGTGTTTAGAATACTTAGAATCTCTCCCTATCCCTCTCTCTCCCTCTCTCACCCTCTCCCACTCGCTCTCTCTCTTTCTCTCTCTCTCACCCTGTCTCTCTCTCCCTGTCTCCCGCTCTCTTCCTCTCTCTCTCCTCTCTCACCCTGTCTCTCTCTCCCTGTCTCCCTCTCTCTCCCTCTCTCTCTCTCTCCTCTCTCTCCCTGTCTCTCTCTCTCTTCTCCCTCCCTCTCTCTCTCTCTCCTCTCTCTCCCTGTCTCTCTCTCTCTTCTCCCTCCCTCTCTCTCTTTCTCTCTCTCTCACCCTGTCTCTCTCTCCCTGTCTCCCACTCTCTTCCTCTCTCTCTCCTCTCTCTCCCTCTCTCTCTCTCCCTCTCTCTCCCTGTCTCTCTCTCTCCTCTCTCTCCCTCTCTCTCTCCTCTCTCTCTCTCTCTTTGCTGTAGGTGCATTACTATGAGGATGGCAATGTTCAGCTGGTCAGCCACAAGGACGTGCAGGAGTCTCTGATCGTCTCTGTGAGTTCCAGCGCCAAACGAGTGTGTCTGTCAGGCTGCCGGGTTGTCCGTGTGTCTGTCTGGCTGCCGGGTTGTCCGTCTGTGTTCCCGTCCTGGGACGCCACACTGCTGACTTGCGTCAATAAAAGGAAGTCGATCTTTGTGGGCAGGGCCAGAACCCTCAGTCACAGGAAGTGAAGGCCAGTCTGATTGCTGGACGACTGTTAGTGATTCCCTGAAAATACAGCTTGTGCTTTTAGAGCATGAAGTCATGGGGGTCTAGGTGCATTGTCCCAGTGGCATGTACACTGTTCATTCTCTAGCCCCGCCCTGTTCTGCTTGGCCCCTCTCTCTGTCCTACCAAGCCCCTCCCACCACATCCGCATTACCTGCTTCTAGTCGCCTTATTTGTCTTGAAATTATTTCTGTGTACAGTTTACCTTATGACGTAAGGCTATTTTCAAGAGAGTGCGCATTATTTGAGAGAGTACACAAAAGGACTTTGTAATGCCATGTTTACCTTTGGAAAGACTACCAAAATTGATTGGGCAAATAGAATATGTCATTGCTACGACCTGGCAGGATGGAGAAAGAGCAGTCAGTTAGCCAGGCAGTCTCATTCACAGGAAATAAAGAGCAGTCAAATGAGGGAACACTGGTCATTCATGATCCCCTAAAAATGCACAGGCTCGGTTACAATCAGCATTTGTCCTTAGCTTCGGCTAGCTAATAACAGCAAGAATCTTTCTTTACAGTTACAGGCAATTTCAACAGTCATTAAAACTAGCACAGTGAAATGCTTGTGTTTACCTGTAAGTCGAAGTTAAGGACACGTGTAAATTGAATACCGCCAATAGTGCATTTAGAGCCTTTATGTCACATTGCAGTCTCTATTCGTCCATCAGAGGGTGATGTAATCAAACGTTTCTCCTGCTCTTCCTCCAGAATGAGAGTCAGACCGCCAAGGAGTTTGTGAAAATCATTGAAAATGCAGAAAATGAGTACCAGGTGAGTGCAGTTCCCTAAAAAACTTTGCTAGGGCCACTGAGATGACCTCTGTAAACTCTGGTGATGTGCTTGGTTGCGTTTGAATTTCTACTGTCACTTCTCTTTAAGAATCCAGGATTATGTATAAATCTGAATAGAAACCAACCTACTCATAGTTAGCCAGAGATTAGCATAATGTGACATTAAGATCGTGTTAGCATTTGGCAGAAAATGGAGGAACACATCCTTTAATTAAATTAATAATATATAATTTAATTTAATGGGTCAAGGAGACGGAGAGGTCTGATAAAAACTGTTTTCCCTCCTCCCAGACCGCGATTAGCGAGAACTACCAGACGATGTCGGACACCACGTTCAAAGCGCTACGCCGGCAGCTACCCGTCACCCGCACCAAGGTGGACTGGAACAAGATCCTCAGCTACAAGATCGGCAAGGAGATGCAGAACGCTTAGTGTCGCGCGGGCGCGTGCCCGCCGGAATTAACGGAAATTAAAGCAGAAGCTAAAGAAAACAGAGCAGACGGTCTCATGTATTCATTTTTTCTGTTGATATCTGTAAGAAAGCCAAGATTAGAATTTTTGTTTTTCGGGAAAAAAGGATGACTCAGCCTGCCGGGAACCTAGTCCGTCGCTTTAAGGGGGTTGCAATCGCTGCCACTTCTGCTAACCGTGGGTCTCTCCGTTTGAACAAATCTCTCCCGCGACGCTATGACACTTTAATCGCTCTCGTTGTCAGCGTTCAGCATTTGGTTTCATTTCCTTGTTTTGTGTTTATTTTAATTTTATTTTTTATTAAACATTGTTACCCTCTTAAGTGTCAACAGCCCATGTCTCAGGCTGGTGAAATATAGGCTTGCAGCCCGATGAAATCTAGCTGGCAAGACAGCCGGCTTAGTCCATAACTCATCCACAAAGACGGCGCTTTTCTCTCCACGGTTTTGAGACATGGTAGACCAGGGCCTCTCGACACCTGTGTTACACCTGCACACCCTGCACATTACCTCATAGTTGTAAAGAGGGTTTCCCCAAAATGAACAAATAGACTTAATAAAAATCAAAGTAAAACGTGTCCTCACCAGACTCTTTCCCATGGTAAAGATCTCCCTAATCGAGTTGCGTTACATGCTGAACGTATTTGTGTATACAGATTTTTATATTTGTGATTATGCATTTTGGATTTTTCAGTCCAAAGTGGCACCCACTAGCATAGTGTCATATGCTTCTTTCGACGCTTCTTGTGTGCATATGCCGTTGACCATGCTCTTTTCAGGAATTTGCACATTTCCAAAAACTGGTCCGTGTATCCGTAGCCACCAGCAGTGAGTGCAGTGTTACCAGGCTCCCTAGTCTTTCTATCAAAAAGGCTGCCTACTGCCCCCTTCTGGTGTAAAGTATAAGTACAGATAATATACATGGACCAGATCCCTCAACCCAGCTGCAGCCTCTGCCCCAAAACTGTTATGTTTTTGTTGTTTTTGTTTAGTTTTTTGTTTTTTAAACAAAATGTAAGAACAAACATGTATAATTCAAAAGGAATAAAGGATTTGCACCAAAAACCATTACGCTGTAATTCATGTGCTTATTAAAATGATTACCGGCATAAATTTGCTTTTTGAACAATCGCCATGCAGTTCAGTTTCAGTTTCTCAACTGACAGACACAAAATTCTAATTAAAAATCAGGAATGTAAAAATGGTTTTGATTGGGTTTAATTCCAATGCATCGTCCAATCCGTGTTGCTGTGAGTCCTTTTGGAATATATTTCAGAATAAAGTAATATTAAAAGCAGTGGGAAAAGTGTGAAAGCGCTGAACACAGACGATGGTACAGACAGGCCCGCAGAAGCGCAGCAGTTGTGTTTGGTGGAGGACTGAGCGGTGTTACACAGCACTGGTAGGCGCACACGTTTGCGTATTCACACTGCAAGTCATTATAAGGAAGAAGTCTGGGAACCAGGAAGCTGCTTATTATTCAGTGCCATCACAGCTTTACCTAATGGTTTGCCTGAATAAAGTAAAATGGCTGAAGTGAATGCAGTTCAGTATCATTGTCCAGAGTGCTTGGGAGTGTACTGGCACACCATTTCGTCCTTAAAATACGCCTGTTACAGAACGAGCACGTTAGGCTGTATTAGTCTCATTCTTGCATACCTCCCTCGTTCCCACAGTATCTGCTGAAAATCATGTTGATTACTATTACCCTGTAACTACTTCTGTTCTTCCGTATGTTTTCTGTACTCTTGCATTTGTGTGAGAGAGAGAGTAATGGAGAGAAAATTAGCAACATGCCTCCCTTCTGATGACGTGTTTCGAGGTCTACTTCTTAATCGATACTATCATTTATATTACTGGCCCCATGGAGATTTCCCATGTTTTTTAACCTCTGTGTTAACTGGAGTAGTTCTATGCACTGCTATTGTGAAATCTATTCTTATGACTTAACCTTTTGTGTAAGTGTAAGATCACAAATATGTGATTAGAATGATCTTAACAGAACATTCTTAATGTTCTTAGCAGAACATTCTAATGCTGATGTACCAATCACTACTGGTAACTGAAAGCAATGGCGTTCTAGAACACACCGACTTAGGAGTTTCCAAAAAACGTTCCCAACAAACCTACTCTTCAAAGGGTTAAGAGCATACCTTCCATCTTATCAAGACATTTACTGTACAGAGGTCTAGAAAAGGGGTTTGATTTTCTCTTTTTAAAAAATAACAAAGTTGTAAAAAAAAATGTATGTTAATTTTTAAAAATTATATTTATGGCCTGACTTGTGTGTTCAGTCCACAAGAACATACATGTTCAATTTTTTTATGATCAATTGTTTATTTCTTAATAAACAAGTGATCATTATTTAGCTTTTTTTTTTTTTAGTGAAATTGATCCATGACTAATGTGCAATACCTCCCTGGGTGATCCAAGGAAGAGAGGTATGCACTTGTGTTCAAAGTCCCTCTGGATAAGCGTTCAGGTGTGGACGGAGATCAGCAGTTTACCGGGGGTCCTGATCAATACTTCTGCAGTTGTTCGGAAACGTTGCCACTGTTCGGTCCCATTGGAATGCAGGCCGTCAAGGCGAAGCCAGCGCACCACCGTAGCAGCCAAGTACTTTCTCTAAGAGAATGTAAACTAAATTACTTTACGGAGGGGCTTTGCACATAAGAGTGTACATGCAGGTATAAGCAACGAACCGAGCGGATTCCAAGTCGTCAAGGTGACGGCTGATAGTGTTTGGTAATGCATTACCTCACACCATAAACTTAAATGCCATTAATGGTTAGAGGGTGTAAGGAAAAAAGGACGTCTCTCGAACGTGATGAAAAAGTACGAAGTTTATTTCCAATACCGGCAGTGACAAAGCGCACGAATGACACCTTGGATTCAGCAGAGTCAGACTGAACCAAGAACCTTTCCAGAGGCTGCTTCTTATTTGTTTTCGATGCTTTGATCAGTAGAGTTGAATACTCATACCAAGACGGATGTAGTCGGTCCTTGTAACACCTATCAATTAGGCCATAGTGTATTGGCCGTCCTGTTGTGATTGAATTAGCACGTCTGTTGACTTGAATGGTTCCCAATCTCTTACTCCTGGTCACTATTCTACCATTGCACCAACTGTATTGTGATAATGATAAGATCAAGGGAATGTGTGGCCAGCAGACATATTGGCATCAGAGACAGACTTCTTACAAGGGATACCTTTAGTATTAGCATAAGCAGGACTAGTTAAACCAATGCAAAATGCTCAATTCAACTTAACTCAGCATTAGGGGAGCCAAGATATAGCTCACACAGGTGCGTTTTTAGTACATGGCAATAGATGGTCAGTGACTCTGTGGTCATGGCTAGTGGAGAACCTATTCTATCAGTGGATGTAGAGTAAATAGGTCTGGACCATGGATCATTAATAAACCTTTTAAAATGCCTTTTCAGAAGGCATAAGGTAGCCCAGTACCTTTAGAGCTCATAAACCTCTAGGTTTATGCTAGCTACGTTCATAATCATTCACTATGAGTCATTTGTTTGGCTGGTTAATGACAATGCTGAAAATTCCAGGTAATCACCTGCAGACAGGTAGCCTTCAAAATGGTTTGCATAGGTTCTGGAGTGAAATAGAACCGTTTAAATTCTGAGTAACAGAAACTGTTGCTACGCCAGAAAGCTCCATTCGGCCTGGAGTTACAAACCAAGGAGGTTAAATGATGTGGGTTACAACCGACTGATGGTGAGATGTTCTTCTCTCTCACGCTCAAACGCAGAGCTCACTTCCCTGAAGCAGAGCGGCTCGGATCTGGGAGGGTCTGTGGTGTGACGTAATTGGCGCTCATTGGAGGTGTGTTCGTTCACGCAACCCTGGGAAACATGAGCTGGCTGTGCGGCTAATGTTAACGTTGCACCCTGCCCCAGCTGCAACCGTCTGCTACCGGAGAGGAAACGAGCTTCTACGAACGTTTCATTCGTTTTCTTTCGGTTTGCACAAATTATTTAATTTTGCTCGCTGTTTTTGTTTACGACGCCATGCCCTCGCTGCGATCATCTTTTCAAGCTGGACTCGACTTCATAGAATACCTCGGAGAGAGAAAAACGAAAACCGACAAAAATGAACTTCGTGACATTTATAACTCCGAATTTAGAAGAAACAGGTAGCTAGCTAGCTAGCCGATTAGTTCACTGACTAAGGTAGTTTAGCCACCTGAATTGATTTAACTGATGACGTGCTTTAACTGCTAACGTGCTTTTCTTTCTTAGTTGATAGCTGGAATATATTGCCTATAGTCAGGGGTGCACAACAACGGTCGGTGCGTTTCAGGATTTTGTGCCAACTTCTGCTCTTAATTATTTAATTAGTTCAATCATATCGTGAGGTGACATTTGTAAAAGCACCAGCTATAGCAACAGACTGCAAGTGCATCAAGGTTTCGCTGTGCTCCAGTGCATGAATGAAAAGGGGAAATTTATAGAGCTGTCAGAAAACTAAGGTAGGCCTAATTGGTTGAAATAAAAACCAGCACGCAGACAAGACAGCCGGCTTAGTCCACAACCGGAGTTGTGCACCCCTCGCAACCAACAGTTATTTCTGTTGTCATTGTACTGTTAACTGCTAGTATTGTTGTTAGCACTGGCTTATAATTATAATAACAATAATTATTAGTAGTTAGTAGTAATAGTTGTTGTTGTATTACTGTATGTACCAAATACACACTCGCCAGGCAGTTAAGTTAGATTATAATAGATAACGTTAGCCGGCAGCAGCTTTCGACTTCTGGAGAAACGAAACCACTCACAAGCCAGCTATGCGCGTGCCAATACTCGCTAACGTTAAGTTACCTGCACTGTTTCCCCAGGAACGGAATCAAAGGCTCGTCTTTTTCCAATGTTGTGTTTGCCTTGGTTACGTTCAATAAAGCCCACGTTCAGAAAGGGAAGATATTCTTAAATAAAAAGGTAAGTGGGAATGCTACATATGAATCATATTTTTAACATTTGCATGAGACGATTCTGCGGTCAAGTTCATTTTATTTCAGTTCGCCCCAAAATGCGTCCCGTTTGTTGTCTTTGAAATGAAAAGGCTGTTTCATATGTGATAACTTGTCAAGGTGTGTCATGATCCCGTGCCTATTTGTCACGCCTGGATTAGCTGTGGTTGAGATGACAAAAGGAGTTTTGGTTTTGCCACCGCCCTGGAAGCCTCATTGCTACGCAGGGAAACTTTTTGGCAGTTGGAATGTTTAAAAAAAAAAAAAAAAAAAGTTCACCATATCTTAAATTTTTAAACATGGCATTGATTGCGGGATGCCAAAGTAAGCCGAATCAAGTAACCTCTTCAGTTTGTGCAGGCCCGCCGTGGAAAAGGCCAGCAACTCGGAGTTATTAAAAGTTCAGTCATAACCAAAATTAAATGATAAAACATCTAGGCAAACCAGAAAAGCCAATATACGAGATTTGTTCCCTATATATTGTGTGTTTTCCCATTACTACTTTGGAATTAGTGTGACCTCTCCACGTGAGCGTGTTAGATTTTTTCCCTGATTAATTAATCATTACATATTTTTTAATACAAGAAAACAGTCACTCTTCCTTCATGTTAAAGTGAGATTTTCCACTACAGAATGCGTATGTGCTTTACATACACGCGCTGTTTGTATTTGTCTATTAGTTTTTAAACTTTTAAAACTTGAAAGCTAATTACCTGCTAAATACGTGAAGTGGGGTAAACGCCCCATGCCGCGTGTTTTTCTGCTTTTGTCGATTAGTCATTCTTTAGTCATTTTATTTTCATTGTGCTACCTTCAAGTACACTGGCAAAAGGTGCTGGGCGTTTATTCATGACTTGATGTGACGTATGTTTTGAGCTGCTCATAACCGTAAATATAAATTAGAAGGGGCTGGGGAAAAAAATGACTAATTTCTGCTATTGGCAACTAACTGAAAGAGTAGTTTGAACCAGGTATCCTGATAAATTCCTTCCGTATCAAAGTGGAATGGGACAGCCCGTACCTTTCAGTTCAACCATAAGTTTAAAAGGTCTGACGTGTGTGTAACGTTCTCATTTCCTCCCTGTAGTCTTCAGTTATGCCAAGTTTTGTCTTAGAGGAGGGTCCCCGCTCCTCACAGGTAGGCCCAGGTCTAGGCCCTGAACACCTGTGCGGTTTCCCTGTGAGAGTACATGCAGGGATGGGTGGTGTTGGACAGAACCTGGTCTGATGGTGCTGGTCACTTCGCGGTGGTGCGTTTCTTCAGTTCAAATTAATGCCACGGTTTTGTGTTCCAAGCCTTATACTCGTTGTTCTGCCTGGAGCGTGTGGCAGGCGCGGAAGTAAAGCGGTCATGTGACCAAGTGCGTTCCAAACTCGGGAGCACACAAAGGGGAGTGTGCGAGAACCTACTGGAAGAAGTTCCCTCCGTGTTCTTTGGAGGACTAAAATACGAAGTGTGCTTCAAAGCAGACTTTTCCATGCTTTCTCCTCTTAGTGGCCATTGTGTTTTCTGCAATGTGTAGATATTTTTTATTTACAGACTTGAGTACCGTCAATGTGTTTCTGGCTAAGTTTAGTAGTGGTGACATCAAAGCACAAGTAGGTTTCAAATTGAACAGATTTTAAGCGTTTTTAACACTCAGTAGTAAGGGTAGTGTTGTAAGTGTACCTGGAGGCGTGTTCTTAGAAGTACAGGAGAACACAAGTATACAGTTTGGAGCACAGCCAAATTATGACACAAACGTGTGGATACTGAACATTTTTAAAGATAAAAAAGTAATGTGCCGAATTGAGTCTCTGATGATTGGTAGTTATTGGGGAATGAGGCCTCAAACACAAAATGGGTGGTGTGAGCCAACCACTGTGATTTGGTGTGGGAGGCAAAATCATTTTTCACTGTTTAAACGAGTCAGAAATTCACAGCACGTGGTATGTCCCCCCCCCATTTATGGGGGTAAGGAAGCCTCACTTTCCAGTCGCTAATTACTTGAAACCTCCTGGGCCCTGTTTCAGGAAGCAGGGTTACTGAGTTAGCTGGGTAACTGCACTGAGTAAAACCCAAAACCCTCCCAAATCTTGAACCTGGACTGAAGTAAAAAAAAAAAAAAGCTGTTCCAGGTTTTACTGAGCACAGTTACACAGCTAACTCAGTAATCCTGCTTCGTGACACAGGCACCTGGCCTTGAAAGCCTGTTTTAAAAAAAACTCTGTTCATGGTGGATTCTGTTGATGGTGAATCGGAGGAAGTTTTTCCTAAACCAGGCTGTCACTTACATTTGAGCCGTATGGGGTGTTCCTTGTGCGTCCGACACCTCCGTTTGCTGCTCGAGTGCCTCCTCCCTCCTTTCCTGTTACCAGGTCCGAGTCGTCTACGGAGACCAGTGGCGGAAGCCCAGGAAGCAGAAGCCGGGCAGCGCCCCGCCTGTGGCAAATGGAGGACCAGCACCGCCCCCTGCTGGCGCAGTTCCGCGTCCCGCCGCTGCCCCCAGGCCCGCCGCCCAGCCGGGATCGCAAGCCAAGAAGCGGCTGGCGAACAAAATTCTGCAGAGCCTGAAGGAGAACAGGTGAGGGGGCTTCAGAGGCCTGCGGGGCGGGTGCTCGTGATTGGCTAACGGTCACCGGGCTGCATTTTCCCACGCGCTGGTGCCTTCCATTGGTACTCGACCTGTCTGCATCCCCCCCCCCCCCAAACAGATCCGAATTCATTGCGGACAAGGAGGGCGTCGTGAT
This sequence comes from Anguilla anguilla, assembly GCF_013347855.1. Lineage (NCBI taxonomy): Eukaryota > Metazoa > Chordata > Actinopteri > Anguilliformes > Anguillidae > Anguilla > Anguilla anguilla. The sequence goes on along the minus strand of NC_049213.1, from coordinate 39,298,097 downwards.
CACGTCGGACCACGACATGGCTGGGGGCCGGATCCAGTTCAGCGTGGATCAGCTCCAGGAGGTCCGCGTGGTGAAGATGTACATCCAGAACACGGGCGCCGCCGCGCTGAACTTCACGTACTACACGACCCTGCACCGTATCCGCTGCTTCTCGCTGGCGGACGAGAAGAGGGTGACGCGGGCGAGCCCCCTCCTCCTGCAACCAGGTGAGGAGCGCGTGGCGTTCCCCCGAGCCGCCGAAATCGCCCGCGGTCCGATCAGAGATCGTAAAACGAGGAAATACTGCCATGGTATCGCCTCACTGGTTGAATAAAATAATTTTATCAGATCCCTGGAAGATAGTAGTGTTGCTAGCAAGCTGAATAACGCGGTATTAGATTATGTAGAATGGAAAAATGAATGGAAGACGATGCTACTGTTTGTATAGTTAAGTCGCTAGATAAAATGGGTATTTGTTCCGTTTATCTATCTGGTATGTAATTAAACCTCACAGGGTAATGGCATGACTTTTAAGAAGGGTTTATATGTCATGTTTAGACCAGCTATGCCAGTTGTAAAGGAACTTTAGTGGTCCAGTGGTTTAAACTCTGTATTAAACATTAGAAACCCCCCTGCTCAGGTTGTTACAGTGAGCCCTTCTTTGCTATTGTCATTTTTAAAAGGGTTCTGGTTTGTCTCCTGCAGGGGACCGCTATGAGGTCGAAGTTCAGTTCATTTCTCTTCACGTTGGGTACTTCCCGGCCACCATGGTGTTCGAGTTCAAGCCGGACCCCATCGCCAAAACGAAGCCCTTCTACATTGTGCGTTTCCTGGAAGCAGTGGCCAGGACCAAGCTGACCGTCGAGCTGGGGCCGGTTTCGCCATACAAGCCCTACCAGTCCTCCACGTACAGACCAGTGGACACCATGGTGGAGGAGGGGGAACCTCCTGAGAGGTAGGTAAGCCAGATGGACCTCCTCCTGAGAGGTAGGAAAGCCAGATGGACCTCCTCCTGAGAGGTAGGAAAGCCAGGTGGACCTCCTCTTGAGAGGTAGATAAGCCAGGTGGACCTCCTCCTGAGAGGTAGGTAAGCCAGGTGGACCTCCTCCTGAGAGGTAGGTAAGCCAGGTGGACCTCCTCCTGAGAGGTAGGAAAGCCAGGTGGACCTCCTCCTGAGAGGTAGGAAAGCCAGGTGGACCTCCTCCTGAGAGGTAGGTAAGCCAGGTGGACCTCCTCCTGAGAGGTAGGTAAGCCAGGTGGACCTCCTCCTGAGAGGTAGGTAAGCCAGGTGGACCTCCTCCTGAGAGGTAGGTAAGCTAGGTGGACCTCCTCCTGAGAGGTAGGTAAGCCAGGTGGACCTCCTCCTGAGAGGTTGGTAAGCCAGGTGGACCTCCTCCAGAGAGGTTGGTAAGCCAGGTGGACCTCCTCCAGAGAGGTTGGTAAGCCAGGTGGACCTCCTCCAGAGAGGTAGGTAAGCCAGGTGGACCTCCTCCAGAGAGGTTGATAAGCCAGGTGATTCCTGGTCTGCAGAGAATACTGAACTCAGTTGGCCATGTTCAGTATGTTGCTGGGTTGGACCTTTGATTGCACCAGGGCAAGCCTAATAAAATTTTGTGATTTGGTAACCATGGTAATAGATAGCTGCGCTGCTCGCTAGTTCTGATGAAATCCAAACCAACTACCAATGAGCAAATTTTATCTCAAAAGCAAATACACATACACCGATCAGCCACAACATTAAAACCACCAACCTAATGTCCTTTGGATATTTGGATTTCTGTATATATTTGTAACTACTGTATATTTGTATCTGATATTTTGTCTCTACTGTAAATTTGTATCTGATTGTGTTATTTTGTTGTCTTTGATGCTGCAACAGTGCAAATTCCCCCCGGGGATCAATAAAGTACACTATTACACTATTTGTAGTTTATTACATTATTAGTTGCTATAGGGTAATAAAAAGCTAAGATATTGTTAGAGGGGTGAATTATTTCCACATTTTAAAAACTGTCGATGGGTCAGAGCTGTTTGATGGTACGAGGGGGACCTACACAATATTAGGCAGGTGGTTTTAATGTTGTGACTGATCGGTGTATAACCTGAAGAAGCAGATAGACAGAAAAAAAAGTTTTCCTAAACACTGAACACTGTATTCTCTGGTCTGAGAAATTCGGGTTGGATTATGTTTTGTTTTGTTTTTGTTTTTGTTTTGAACATTAAAGACAGCCAGATACCACCTTAGTCTGTTCTTTGTTCTCGACTTGCAGGTCTGTTGTCCAACAATTGAAACCGGTGGTGAGATTAAAGGACTCCAAATACCCGCTTCACCTGAAGGAGATTGCAAAACAACGGCTGGAGGACACCGAGTATTTATCACCAGCGGCAAGGCAACAGCTTCCCTCAGTGAAGTAAGTATCCACACACCTCGGTTCCCCACTGCTGTGTACACAGCAGCTGCAGCTTCCCTACAAGACCAGCAGAATGCGGCTTTATTAGATGATCGATGATCCTTTCATTACGAGTGTAAAATCACTGTTAAGGATGAGATGTACTGCAAAATTAGTTTTTGAGGTGGGAACTGGACTGAGTCTAGTTCCCCAGGCTATGATGGTATGTGTATATGATGGGTCTCTGAAGGTTGCTAAATTTCAAATGTGGGTCTTCGTATTAAAAATGATTTTTAATTTGACTCGTAATATTAAAAAGAAGCAGTGATGTAGAATATTTGCGTAAACATGCATATAACAGCATGTTTCACAAGTATTCATACCTTAGAGGAATCTCTTATGACCCTGAAGTACTTTTTTATGAAAGCTGTGTTTCTTTGGCCTGTGGGGACGTTGGTGTGTGTGTGTGTGTGTGTGAACCCAGCTGCTGTGGTGTTTTCCCAGGTCTCTGCTGGAGTCTCCCCTGAGTCGCAAGAACTACACCAAGCGCTTCCAACTCCTGCTGCACCTGGAGGAGCTCCAGATGGAGGTGGACATCAGGAAGTACGACATGCACAACCGAACCATGATCCAGGACCAGCGGGACAAGAAGCTCCTCATTCTGCAGGTGAGGGCAGTTGTTTCACCTTCCGGAACTCTGGGCCGAGAAGAAGAGACCTCGTTGATTCCCTAGGATTGAGTGAAACGTCATGGCTCCTCCTCCTCTTCCTCCACTCCTTTTCCCCAGGTTCCGGGCGTGGCCGAGAACAGGCCGTCGGTCCTGCGGGGGGACGACCTGAGGGTGACCAAGGCCGAAGACGAAGACCAGCCCATCACCGTCTACAAGGGCTACGTTCACCGAGTGGAGCTGGAGAGCGTCAAACTGGGCTTCTCCAAGAAGTGAGAAACCTCTGCGGTTATGCAACTGTGCTCATGCTGCCGTTGCTGGAAATGGGTTTGGCACTCCTGTGCATCCACTGACTTTAGAGTATAAAAACCAGGAAAGTCAAGAGTCCTGTGTAACTAGCTGTCCAGTTGCTTGTAGTTAGGGGAAATGCATCCAACATGGTCTGGAACCAGATTATGTTAAACCTTTGCTTAAGGATAGTAAACGGTAAGGTGGCTGGATGAGCAGTATTTCCCTGCTCTGTGATTGGCTCCTGAGAGGCTGTCAGTTCCACGTCTCGGTGCTTGGCGGCAGCGTAGCACAGTGGGTAAGGAACTGGGCTTGTAACCGAAAGGTCGCAGGTTCGATTCCCGGGTAAGGACACTGCCGTTGTACCCTTGAGCAAGGTACTTAACCGGAATTGCTTCAGTATATATCCAGCTGTATAAATGGATACAATGTAAAATGCTATGTAAAAGTTGTGTAAGTCGCTCTGGATAAGAGCGTCTGCTAAATGCCTGTAATGTAATGTAATGTAAATCCGGTTTCCTCTGCACGACCCTCCCACAGGCTGGTGAAGAACTTCCTCAGCAACATGAAGTTCAACGTGGAGTTCACCATTAACCGCTACCCTCTGAAACTCCAGCACCGGGCGGTGCAGCTGGCCATCGACCATCGCCTGGGGGAGGTTCTCTTCCCCACCGGTTCCCATGCCACGCCCCTTCCTCAACCGCAACCCCGACTCAGGTCAGCTCATTTCCGTCTCCGGGGTAGTCCGCAAAGCCGTGTAGAGTCTACAGACACCAGGCCTACACCTAGTCTACAGACACCAGGCCTACACCTAGTCTACAGACACCAGGCCTACGCCTAGTCTACAGACACCAGGCCTACGCCTAGTCTACAGACACCAGGCCTACGCCTAGTCTACAGACACCAGGCCTACGCAAAGTCTACAGACACCAGGCCTATGCCAAGTCTACAGACACCAGGCCTACGCTTAGTCTACAGGCACCGCAGAGCAGGGCAGGTCTGCATGGGTTTGTCTTCATGTGGAATCCCGTCTCTGCAGGAAACCCACAGGGGCTGTGACTGCCACGCGTATGATGTACTGCGGTTTGCATAATTCAGCATATTTCAGTAAGAAAAGCCAGAGTCGCAGGACCGGCTTGTTCATCCAATAAAAGGGTATTCTGGTGGTGACATCATATCCTTAAATTAAAGACGGTCTGTTTTGAAAGTTACATTAAAGAGGTCCTGTTTTTAAGGTTACATTAAAGATGTTTTGTTCTGAAAGTTAATGAAAGGTGCCTGTGTGTCGTCAGCCTGTACGACAGGAAGTTGGAGAACAATCCGGAACAGTGCACCGTCGTCCAGCACATCGTGTCTGGAGTGTCCCGCCCCGCCCCGTACCTGGTGTTCGGGCCTCCCGGCACCGGCAAAACCGTCACCTTGGTGGAAGCCATCAAGCAGGTCTGTGAAGATCTTCCTCCTCTGTTTGAGTAACCCACGGGAGAGTAACCCACGGGAGAGTAACCCACGGGAGAGTAACCCACGGGAGAGTAACCCACGGGAGAGTAACCCACGGGAGAGTAACCCGCCAGAGAGTAACCCGCCAGAGAGTAACCCGCCAGAGAGAGTAACCCACGAGAGAGAGTAACCCGCCAGAGAGAGTAACCCGCCAGAGAGAGTAACCCGCCAGAGAGAGTAACCCACGAGAGAGAGTAACCCGCCAGAGAGAGTAACCCGCCAGAGAGAGTAACCCGCCAGAGAGAGTAACCCGCCAGAGAGTAACCCGCCAGAGAGTAACCCACGAGAGAGTAACCCACGAGAGAGTAACCCGCCAGAGAGTAACCCGCCAGAGAGTAACCCACGAGAGAGTAACCCGCCAGAGAGTAACCCACGAGAGAGTAACCCGCCAGAGAGTAACCCGCCAGAGAGTAACCCGCCAGAGAGTAACCCGCCAGAGAGTAACCCGCCAGAGAGTAACCCGCCAGAGAGAGTAACCCGCCAGAGAGAGTAACCCGCCAGAGAGAGTAACCCGCCAGAGAGAGTAACCCGCCAGAGAGAGTAACCCGCCAGAGAGAGTAACCCGCCAGAGAGAGTAACCCGCCAGAGAGAGTAACCCACGAGAGAGAGTAACCCACGAGAGAGTAACCCGCCAGAGAGAGTAACCCGCCAGAGAGAGTAACCCGCCAGAGAGAGTAACCCGCCAGAGAGAGTAACCCGCCAGAGAGAGTAACCCGCCAGAGAGAGTAACCCGCCAGAGAGCAACCGTCAGAGTTTTGACCATATTTTGGATTTTGACCAGAATGTCCGGTTTTCAAATTATACGTACTTGTCCGCTTTGTGGTCCCGACTGGAAAATGTAACGTCCGGTCCAAGTAATTGATGGGAGAAATTTGCCGGTAGTTTCTCATGAATTTGCATGTCTCTGACTTGGATGAGTAGCAGGGTGAGTGGACAGGGTTGAAGATGGAGGAAGAAAATAGTAAACAGGGCCACAGGCTAAAAAATCCTGCATAGTATGCCTTTAACGGTAACTGAGAAATTCAGCACAAATTCAAACCGGCCCATCTACTGCTATAAGGAAGCATCTCCCACAGAGCACAGTTTGCTGTGTCATGCCGTCAGACTGTCCTTTAATTAATTTTCAAACTCTAGCGAGCGCATCCGAATTACCAGTCATGGGTGCCTGACGGACTGTGTGGGGAAAGCAGACTGAACATCCCGTGAACTTTGTCTCTGAGCCAGACGTTTACGTGTAGAAACGGAAGAGTAACGAGCTCTGTCGGAACTTTCAGGATAAAGCATGCAGGGTAATTCCTGCTAGCGCTGTGTCTTAAGCCTTTAATTCCAGCCATTTATTGGCCTTTAGACAGCTAAAGATGTGTCACATTGAAACTCAAGTCGGCTTATGCCTCTTAAAAAAGTGGAAGGTTTGGCTCAAACTCCCATGACCTGAGTCAGATTGAGAGGAAGTGGTGGCTTCTTGCAGTGAAAAGAGAAGGAGGCGAAAGGGATAAGCAGTGGGCGTTCAGAAGAGGGCTATCGTTCGAGACCCTTTTAAGAATCATGCATTCCTCTTTCTGTGACACTGTGAATAATGTTTTGGCTTGCTGCCTCAGAAGTGCGTTCTGTGCTGAGCTCCCACATTTTCTCCACTGACCCTGTGGAGAAACTACAGGCACATCAAGTTTGCGCATCAATATGCATCCAGTCATCTTCATATGCAAACATTAACCAGTAATTTTCAATGGATTAATGTATTCATACACGTTTCTATATTACAGTATAGCCGAAGCAGAGTGTATATTTTTCTCAGCATAATAACACGGCCATGTCTTGTGTGCGACAGCCCTTCTTCAAACACGGGACATTTTAATGTGTCTGAGTCTTATGTCCTGATTAGTAAATCACGCGCTACGTGCTACAGGGCAGGGAAAGGACCCAAATCAGCATTAAAATTGTGGCTTTGGTACAGTTATGCGTCATGAACCTCAGACTCCTTTGTCATTGACAGAGCTGAAGCAAATTCCTACTTCCTTAGCGACAAACACTTCCCCTTTGTCCCAAGTATCGGTTGTACAGCTTGGCGGTCAGGGTGCAGATATCTGTCTGTAGCTTAATCTCTAACACAAGCTTCACACAGCCTCGTAGTTCTTCTGCTTCGTAGTCTTGGCCTCTCGTACGCGCTCTTAGCTTGCTGGCGGTGTCAGCATCTGGTGTAGGGTTAACATCGCCGGCACACCGTGTGCTTTCAGCAGCGCGAGTTTGTTCACATCGCTGTTCGGGTCATTTTGACCTTCGTCAGTCTCCAGCGTAAAAATGCCAACGGACAGATAAACAAGGCTGAGTGCAGTCAGCCAATCAGCATTGTGCATGGGGTCGCTGGGGCGACGGGGGTTCTGTGAGGTGAAGAGGTCTGTGTGTCTGTCTCGTCGTGTCTGTGTGTCTGTGTGCCGCAGTCTTGATCGTTGTGTCAGTGCCTGTGATGGTGTGTCTGTCTCTTTCTGTGTGGTGAAAGAGACAGAATCTTTACATTTCTGACACAGCCAGCTGATTGTGTAGTGTCTGGCGGGTGTGCTGTGAGTGAATGTCGCCCTTTTGCTGTGTCTAAGTGTCCCAGTGTCACTGAGCCACGTACTCTCTGTGTTAGGGGAGGAAAAATGGGCTCCCGTCTCTCTCTGTGTCTCTAGAGCCAAACTCAGCTCCTGTCCCATCTGCCTGTGTCTCTCTGGATCCAAACTCAGCCCCCATCCCATTTCTGTGTGTCTCGGAGCCAGGCTGACCCCCTGTCCTGTCTCTCTGTGTGTCTAGAGCCAGATTGACCCCCTGTCCCATCTCGCGTCTCCCTCAGGTTCACAAAACGGACCCCCTGGCCCACATCCTGGCGTGCGCCCCCTCCAACAGTGCCTCGGACCTGCTGTGTGAGCGTGTGCTGGAGCACGTGGGACCTCGCCTCCTGTACCGCCTGTACGCCAGCAGCCGGACCCAAGGGACCGTGCCCAAAAGCCTGCAGGTGAGGACCTGCCCCCAACGCCACCCCCTGTGAGGGGGACTGCCCCCCCAACGCCCCCTGTGAGGGGTCAGTGTGGGACAGCCCAGCCCTAATGCCCTGTGTGAGGGGTCAGTGTGAGACCCCCTGCCCTGTGAGAGCCCCTGCCCTGGTTTTTGTTAAACGGACCTCCTGATTTCTCCGCTCTGCAGAAGTGCTGTAACTGGGATGAGAGGCAGGACTGCTTCGTGTTTCCCGACAAGGAGACCCTGATGAAATACAAGGTCATCGTGGCTACCGTGGTTACGGCTGGAAAGTAAGCGTCTCGTTCCTTCCTGCGCTAACCGACCTTTACCTGGTACGGTCGAAACATTAGAGGTGGAGAGGGAAGAGGCTTCACAGTCCATCCCCGTTATTGGCTGTCATGTGCTTGCTTGAACCAATCAAATAACTTTGATCTCCGTAGAAACGGTACGATTTGTTTGAATTACCGAGGCGCTGTTGGCAGTTGGCGGCTGATTAACTGCAGTCGATTTAAGGCTTTGGCTAGCTCCGCCCACCTCACTGTTACATCACTTCCTGTTGCCCGTCCCGTTGCAGGCTGGTGACCGGAGGCCTGCCCGAGGGCCACTTCACCCACATTTTCGTGGATGAGGCGGGGCACGCCGCGGAGCCGGAGTGCGTCATCGGAATGGCGGGTGAGAGGCGGGGTGGGGGCGGAGCTACAGCCGTCACTCAGGGCTGAGTGACAGCAAGGGGAGGCGGGGTCAGCACAGAAGGATTATTCTCCAGTGTTAGCCTTCAGTTCTGCCTGTTTAATTCACTACTCCAGGGCTTTTGGTCTTTGAATGTGCTCAAATTTTATTGGGGTTAATTCTGTGTTACGGGGGGGGGGGGGGGGGGGGGGTAAAGTACAGCTCAAAACTGCTGATAATAAAGTCAAGGGGTCAAGGGTAGCGAAACAGGTCTTTTTATGTCTGTTTATGTCAGTGAGCGCACAGATTGGAGTTCTCAGTTGTAAATCAGATAGCGTTGTTTTAGAATGCAGGCAGTTGTGTGGCTGACTGACCCTTTCTAGACAGGAAAGCAATCTCACATAGCTGTTGTTTTTAGGCCACTCCAGAGGGACTAATGATACTACTCGGGGAGATTCACATTAGGCTCCATAAGCACCACCTAGCCCTGGACTCTGCATTGAAAGTTTCACGGTGGAGAAAAGGACATTTTTATTCCTAATACTGGAAGGGGGGGGTTGAAGCACTCTGGTCTCATTTTGCTCAGGACTGCTCCATGCCCAGACGGGACAGCTGGTGCTGGCAGGGGACCCCAAACAGCTGGGACCCGTACTGCGCTCCCCTCTGGCCATACAGTACGGACTGGGTGAGAATCCGCCTCCGACCCGCAGCCAGGCTCAAATCTCTCAGAGGGGCGGCGCCCGTGGAAGCAGTTTTGCAAATGCTTCCACACCGTGGAAACACTGACTCACACTGTGACACTCATTCTGTGACACTTACAATCTCACACGTATTTTGCATTTCAAAAAAAATGTTGAATGACTGGTAAAGGCCTTGGGTTGGTTGGGTAGGTTGGGTAGGTTGCGAGTTTGAACCCGGGCTGTGCTGTGCCTCTTCCTGACGCGCAGGTCTGTCCCTGCTGGAGAGGCTCATGCGGGACAATCCGCTCTACCAGAAGGACGGCGACAGCGGGCGGTTCAACCAGCTGTTCGTCACCAAGCTGCTGCGTAACTACAGGTGCCCCAGCCCCTCAGAGCCCTGTGATTGGTCCACAGCCTCTGCTACCATGGCCAATCAGATCAGACTCCCAACTGATCTGAACCAACTGCGGTTCAGAGCGTTATGTTTTTACCGGTTCATATCGGCGGATTTAAGCCCTACACATTTATGTAGATTTAGGCAGTGAGAGAGGGATCTCTGTCTCCTGTGGAAGGAATGCGGAATTACAGGAAAAACAGGGCTGTTGTTTATGCCCAGGTGTGGGAGGTAGGGGGATATGAAACTGGGCAGTACAGCCAGGGTCAACCAGTGCTTTGTTTTAACGCACTGTCTCTGTTTTGTTGTGGATTCTTCAAAAATAGAACAGACTTCCTGCTGTCAGTCAACCTATAGTAAGCCAACCCTAAACCAATTTATTAAAGGAATACATATGTAAAGAAATCACTGGTATCAATAAAGTGAATGCCCCTTTTGTCTTCAGAGCAGGACTGCCCAACCCTGTTCCTGGAGATCTACATTGGTACAATCAGGTGTGCCAAATTAGGGTTGGAGTGAGAACCTGCCGAACGGGAGATTTCCAGGAACAGGGTTGGGCCGTCCTGCTTTAGATGAACTCTGAACTTTGAACTCTGACCCCGGGCGTGTGTTCTCCCAGGTCACACCCAGCTATCCTCCGCATTCCTAACGAGCTCTTCTACGACGGGGAGCTGCAGGTGTTCGCCAACAAGGAGCTACGCAACTCGTACTGCAGCTGGGAGCACCTGCCCAATCAGGTGAGTTACACCTGGGCAAGCAGGTGAGAGAGGGGGCACCTGGGCAAGCAGGTGAGAGAGGGGGCACCTGGGCAAGCAGGTGAGAGAGATGCACCTGGGCAAGCAGGTGAGAGAGGGGCACCTGGGCAAGCAGGTGAGAGAGGGGCACCTGGGCAAGCAGGTGAGAGAGGGGGCACCTGGGCAAGCAGGTGAGAGAGGTGCACCTGGGCAAGCAGGTGAGAGAGGGGCACCTGGGCAAGCAGGTGAGAGAGGGGCACCTGGGCAAGCAGGTGAGAGAGGGGCACCTGGACAAGCAGGTGAGAGAGGTGCACCTGGGCAAGCAGGTGAGAGAGGGGCACCTGGGCAAGCAGGTGAGAGAGGGGCACCTGGGCAAGCAGGTGAGAGAGGTGCACCTGGGCAAGCAGGTGAGAGAGGTGCACCTGGACAAGCAGGTGAGAGAGGGGCACCTGGGCAAGCAGGTGAGAGAGGGGCACCTGGGCAAGCAGGTGAGAGCGGGGCACCTGGGCAAGCAGGTGAGAGCGGGGCACCTGGGCAAGCAGGTGAGAGAGGGGCACCTGGGCAAGCAGGTGAGAGAGGGGCACCTGGGCAAGTAGGTGAGAGAGGGGCACCTGGGCAAGCAGGTGAGAGGGGGGCACCTGGGCGGTGTGCTAACAGCAGATTTGGGGTTCTGCGCTGAGGGCAGGTTTGGGGTTCTGCGCTAAGGGCAGGTTTGGGGTAACACTGGCCTAACGGAACGTGTTTGGCTCGGCAGGGGTTCCCCCTCATTTTCCACGGAGTGATGGGGAAGGACGAGCGCGAGGCCAACAGCCCCTCCTTCTTCAACGTGGCCGAGATCCAGATCCTGGTGGATTACCTCCGCAAGCTGCTGCAGACCCAGGGCAAGAAGGGCCTGGCCACCTTATCGCCCAGGGACATCGGCATCATCGCCCCCTACAGGAAGCAGGTGAGATTGCACCCCTCCCCTGCCAAGCATCTGAGTTTGTTCATTAGTGCAGATTTTATTATTTTAAATAATGATGATTATAATAATATGATTTGTGTATACAGAGCTTTCTCCAGCTCAAAGCGCATAAACAGACACCATGTGCATGGCACAGATAAAGATGTCTCTTACAAAGCACTCCATTCACAGATAAAGATGTCTCTTTAAAGGACAGCATTCACAGATGGAGATGTCGCTTATAAAGGACTGCAGTAAAGCCTTCTGTTTCTGTCCTTGTGTTTCTCTGTTCTTTAGGTGGAGAAGATCCAGAAGGCCATCAAAAGTGTCAAAGAGCTGAAACAGCTCAAGGACATTGCAGAGCTGAAGGTTTGCTCCCTGTTTCCCCTCCATGTATACTTTTATGAAACCAGTCACCTGATGTGAGGGTGTGGGTGAGACCTCCTGGTTGCAGGAGGTTACAGGTGAGGGGGTGTGGCTCTGTGTTACAGGTGAGAGGGTGTGGCTGTGTAACAGGTGAGAGGGTGTGGCTCTAAGCGGGTGTGGCTCTGTGTTACAGGTAGGCTCGGTGGAGGAGTTCCAGGGGCAGGAGAGGATGGTGATCATGGTGTCGGCCGTCCGCAGCAGCATTAACTACGTAAAGATGGATAAAGACTTCAGCATCGGCTTCCTCACCAACGAGAAGGTAGAGACACCCTCATAACTACATCACTGATCTGTCTCTTACCAACCTGAAAAATATGAAGGTATCTTCAGAGATTTCACCAAAATTAGAAAAAAAAATTGATTTGGGCAGGTTTTTAATTACACTAACACTAGAAATTCAGATTCCTATGTTTAGATAAATAATCAGCTCTGACAGCTGATTGGATCTGGAGGGTCACCTCATTAGATGTGTGAGGCCAGTGCAGCCAATCGCTGCCCTGCTAGTACTGAGCAGAACTGACTGGGTCTCGTGTTGTGTTCCCCACAGAGGTTCAACGTGGCCATGACCAGAGCCAAGGCCCTGCTGATTGTGGTGGGAAACCCTGTTATCCTCAACAAGGACCCCATCTGGGAGCGGTAAGAGCCGTATAATGGGTAGGGAGCTGGTCCTGTAACCTAAAGGTTGCTGGTTCGATTCCCGGGTAGGGAATTGTGTACTGCCGTCGTAACCTTGAGCAAGGTACTTAACCTGCATTGCTTCAGTATATATTCTGTATAGATGGATGCAGTTGTTGTAAATGCTATGTAAAAACTTGTTCAAGTCGATAAGAGCATCTGCTAAATGCCTGTAATGTGATGTAATGTAACGGTAGAGAGACGGTGCAGTGTGAGCTGCCGGCCACCAGATGGGGCTGTTGCCCCCTCGTTTCCCTGGCTGTATTACAGCTGCAGCACCATGGAAAAAAACCCCTGTTCTCGCAGTCCTCCTGATGTTCTGACCTTTAGCTCTGCTCTTCCCGCCTTCACATCACGGACTGTACATGGGAACTGGAGAGGGTGGGAGGGGCCAGGCGGTGAAGCACAGGAAGTAACGGGAAACAGCCTCTACTGCGCATGCTTGAGGGCTAAAGATGGTGATTTAACAACCAAAGAGAACCTCATCGATCAATTGGTGATCATAAATTTTATGTGTAGCAGTTTGTGAGACCATGGTTATTTTGGTCCAGAAGTTTTGGGGAAAATATTGATTCAAATGTACATATTTTATTGCATATTTTCATAATCCTGCTTTTCCTGCATAAGGATCATGAATAGTTTCAAAATACCATCAGGGAAGTTATATTTTAATATTTTGCCGTCAAAAGTCTAATATTCCCCATTCACTTTAATGGGAGCTCCAATGTTTTGCCCTCAACACGCGCAGTACAGGCTTACTTCCGAGACTTCACAAGCTTAGGTCAGCTGAAGGCGTGCCTGCCAGCCTGTCTAGTTAAATATGTACGTCTGTGGTTCAGATTCATCAGCTACTGCTCGGAGGAGAAGGGCTACACCGGGTTCGACTGCGCTGACGCTGAAGGGGAGAACGACGTGGTGACTCGACTGGCTGCCCTCAGCATCGAAGTGGAGCCGGAAGGTAGAGCCTCCCCCCCCCCCCCCCCCCCGTCTGCCCGCACACAGGGCATTTAGGCCCGAAACATAGTACGCCAACGCAGACGCGTCGACCTACGCAAAGCCGATTTCATGCTTCCTTGCGTTCTGAAATGTCACCTGAAATTCTTAACACTGCATGCAGTGTCAAGCATCGCAGCGAGGGGGCGCTACAGTGGGCTTTGAGCTTTCTTCCGCTCAGTCTATTCACAGCTGTCCTGTATCGCCCCCTTGAGGACTCCGGGTGTATTACCTCCATGGTGACATGAGAGCGCACGTTGAGTTCTTAACACTGCAGTGGCAGGCTAGGCTGCGCGTTCGCAGTGAGTCGGAGCAGATGTGTCATTTGCTCGCCGGCGTGAGCTGAACTCGGTTCCTGGGACTGTTTTTGATGTGAGCTCTCTGTTCTGTGCTTCAGTGGAACAGGAGGAGAGCAGCGTCCAGCAGTATGTGCACCCAGAATGGAGAAGCGAGCTGTGATCGACCAGGACGCCCATCCCACCCCTGCCCCCTGCCCCCCGCACCCCACCCCCAACAGGCCAGGGTGCGACCGAACCACTGCCACCGAATTGATCAATCAGCTGATCAGTTTCCGTCAGCTATTACATTAAACGCTTCAAAAAAATCAATAAATATCTACGACGCAGACCGTTTACATGCACTATGACCCCGTCAGGAAGATAAGTTCTGACTCCGCCCCCCCCGGGAGACTGGCTGTGCATCACAGTGCTGAAGTGCCTTTATATCTGCTGATGCTACATTATCTGCGGTCCACTGATTTGTCCATCTCATTATCAGTCTTACAGATGTATTTTTTATTTTAAACCGTTGAGTTGTGCTGCAGAAATGTCAAGATGTCTTCCGCGGGCAGTGCCTTGTGCCTTATGAGCTCAAGCCATGAGTTGCGTAGTGACAATCATTTCAGCCACCGAAGCCACCTTAGACACACACTGCTTCCTGGAATAAGGCACACCTTATCTGATGAAGTTTCTGAAGTCACTGGATACCCTAGTTCAGGTGACGTTCGCAGTTCTGTCCCCGTCGTACACGAAAAGAATATCGCTGTCAACAGTTTTCTGTCAAATTCATTTGAAAGTTAACATCCTTGCCGCTGGGTTTTTGCAAACAGTGTTTTTGTGCACAATTTTAAAGTGCACGTTTATATAAGGCAGTTGACTGGCATGTGAGTGATTTACTAAATAAAACCTGCTTTGCCTTCATCCTGCAATGTCAATGGAAAATCCAGGGTAATTAATCATTGCTTGAGAACGCAAAGGTGCTTAGAAAACCGTTGGATAAGAGACATTTTAAACCCGTTTTAATGGCTTGGTGGCCCATAATAATCCGTACTATTCTGCCAAGGATTTAATGTTCTTATGCTCAGGACTCTGTGACAGCAGTATGTGTTTAGACAGAGACTGGCCTCTTTTAAAAGGGAGCGAAACGCAATCAGTATTTTTACAGTGTTAACGTTAACATTCATGGGAAAGGCATTTACAAGTGCGCTTACAGTTTTTTGACGATTCATACGTGCAGCTTTGCATTGCAATTGAAGTCAGTTTCTTTTGGAATGTGATTTAAAGCTATTATGTGAAGCACAATTCAGCTGGTACTGATTCCTGAACTACTTGGTGTTTTAACCGACGTGTGGTAAAATGGCGGTGTTTGTGTACGCATTTACACTGTTCAGTGTTGGAGTGGTCCCTGTGTGTAAGGGACATGAGTCTTCATTTCCACTGGGCTTGCTGTGGGAGAATTTCAGTATGCAGATAATAAACTCTAAACAAAGTGTAATTTCTGTATTGCACAGAAACTACTTATGTGGGTCCCTGGTTTTTTTTCTCAAAGTAAATAGCATGTGTTATCATTAAACTGCAGTAATGGCCTGTTGATATTGGCAGGATGTGTAGTGGGGTACAGCCACTGAAAGATTAATATTCTCTATTGGAATACTAGACATCTTCAAGTATAGACAACACCAGTAATTAATATTTGCTAATTACTTTAGCCCTACAATAAAATACATTTTATAAGTATGAGAAGAGATGATGATCTGTTGCAGTAGTTTGTGAATGAGCAATACCGATTTCTTCAGCTGCTTAGCTAAAGTAAACCAACCAAAAATAATAATAATAATAATAATAATGATGATGAAAGTGATCCCGTTTCAAAAATAGTTTAATAACAGCGGTCATGTTTACTTGATTCAAACATTCACAACACTGTTCCTGTTTTACAAAGCATCGTCACGGTCAGCTTCCATATAAATCCTGATTATGTGGGCTATTAAAATCATTTCAGAAGGGGGGGGGGGGGGAGGAAACAGACACGACGCTGGGCGGTTCCCCCCCTGGCGTTAAGGAGTGGCGTTATGCAGCCTGGCACTGCAGAGACGGTTTCATCCATGCACACAGCGACACATCGACAGATATAAAACGACACCGACGGGAGAGAGAGAGCTGGCGCGTCCGGACGTTAAAGGGATTCTCACACACGAGACGGTCGACTAGCTCGTGCGCCGCTGTCCGGTCCTTGTTGACCGTGACGTGTCCCGGAACGACCCGCTGCGACCGTGCGGCGTAGCGCGCAACACGTTTCGGTAAAACTCTTGGGCGGGGTAATGTTGTGGCGGTCTCGCACAGTCTCGCGATGTGCTTCTGTGACAAAGTCCTCCCTCCAGCGATAATGGTCCCATCCTGTGATCCGTACATTTTTCCTTGGCATTTTGAGAGAAAATATGAGCATCTGGTTTTATCCTTCAGGATGCTGGTCCGTTGGTTTCCGTTAGGTTGGACTGTTGCAGTCCTGTAGATTAAGCATGCGACGGCGTTGATGAATTGAACGTAGCATCTCGGGTATGAAGCGAAACACAAATTCATGAAGTTCATTTAAAAGTGTTCATAAGAACATGCAGGTCTCTCCTTTCTTTTACTGGTTCTGCTCAGTCAAAACAAAGATGGCAAAATAAAAACACCGTCTTTTACCCTCTCCCGAGAACACTATGCCAACTTTAGTGACCATAGCAACAGTGACTCCTTTCCTAGCTCGCTACTGCTTTGCTGCTCGGGCGTGGATGGCTTGGAGAGGGTTGGACTTCCAACTGTAGACTCAGCCAGACACCCCAATCTCTGCACGCAGTCACAGCAATCAAATGCGCCAATTAGTCAAATGGAATAAAACTCAAAACAGAACCCTGAACTCCACTCCCATTGGCAGTCTTGTGGCGTGTCGCTGACTTGGTCCACCGCATTTCTGTGCCACCTTAAAATTTTATGTTCCTGCTATACCTATATATAACGGTCATACCATACACATGCAAAGCTCTGAACACAAATGTCCTGGGAAAAAAAAACGAAAGCAGTTTCAGACTCAACCTGCACGTTTGCCTGCTTCCTGTATCGTATACCAGTTAAGCTACTGCATGCCAACTCATCTGTGTGATGTCACGCTCTTGACTGCAGCCAGGTTTGTACACTAAAGGGGTTGAACACCGATCGAGGTGACAGGAGGTGACAAGAAAGACAAAAGAAACTGGAATGCTTTGAAGTGGCAGTAGAGTGGTCTCAGTGGGCACGTTTAGAGAAACGTCAAAAGTTGCAGAACATCCGAAGGTGCGTAAAAGTGAACCTGTTCTCACGTGTGTCTACCATGCAAAAAAATCTACAAAGGCAGTCCGTCGGTGCGCCCCCTGCTGGACTATATATATTTTCCGGTTTGGACCTGGCAGTAGCCGACGCCACGTGAGGAGCACGCGCGCGTCTGAAAGAGCGACAGGGCGGCGCGGGAGAACGGGAAGACCGTCTGATCAACGCTGGGCGAGGTTTCCGGGAAATCGAGACAGTCTGAGCTTTGCAGCACACCCACACAAATTCCACACATCTTCATAGACGTTAAATAGATCTGTAAGTCTTCATTAGCATATAATGTCAGCACAAAGTTAAAAAAAAAATTATAAAAAATCAGTTTAACCAAGTGAGCTTTGTCCTTAAATTTGAGTAGCATTGTTTTTACACAATTCCAGTGACTCGATTTGGCAGTTACAGAAACTTCTTAAAATCTTATTTTTAAAAAAGGGACTGTTAAAATGTCTTCTAAAGTTAAGGACAAAGTGCATTGTGGTTAGAATGAAAGGAGACCGGTTATTCACCGGTTCCTGTTTGGACTGGCAGGAAGCGGTGTCTGGGTGAATGTGCTCAACAGTATAGGCTCAGCTGTGAGGTTTAACACAAAACAAACGCGTGTACACAAACTACCGGGATGCCCCTTCGATTCAGCGTCCAAACAGCGCTTCCCGTGCACCACTATCACGGTTAAATCCGGCCCTGCCCACTGGAGTGTGGCCATCGCTGGGGATGTGGACGGTAACGATGTTTGGGGAAACGGACAGCACAGTTCAGTGGCGGAGGCGTGTAGCGGTCGATGCTAATAACGAATAAACACTGAGGCTCCCCTCTGCCTGCGGAGCTGGGGACGAGCATTTTCCCCACAATGAACGGTCAGGGACTTCCCACCCAGACATGTCGCCCATCTAAGGGATCTTCAGAGAACACTTTCCACCTGCATCTCCAAACCTTGCGTCCCCCTTGCTGGAACCCCAGCCAAAAAGCCTGTAGAAACAACACAAACAGAACCTAACCCTAACCCCTAACCTCTACCTTCTGATCTGCCGCAGACCTCAAATTTCAGGACGACGGTACTGCCCCCTGTTCTCCACTGTCAAATGAGCTTCAGGTGCATGGGGCAGACAATATTTTGGGGGGGGGGGGGGATTATTGAGTATGGGCATTAAAAGGGGAGGATAATGCTCATCGCACGGCAGGTGTTCCTCTCTGGAAAACGAACCGTGCGAGCGATCCCCACCGAGGCCCTAACTACAGCCCGCTCTCCCTCCTCACTACGGACACCAGCTCCGGCCCAAATCCGCACGGGGCTCAGAGCTCACCAGACCTCCCGATGCCCATCCCAACCGGGGGGGGGGGGGGGGCACAGTTCAAGAACCACTTCACTAAATCACAAAGGCACTGGCAAGAGTGATGGAAACATCTACCGGCGATTCATATTCTCCTCATACAGCCTCGCGTTTTAGTGAAATTTAAAGAGGGCCAGTCTCTGTAACCACAGAGACATGATGCCAGACAAGGAAACTAATCGTACTGGTACTGAGGGTGGGGGGAAGAGACCAGGGTATTTATGTGTACACATATACATACATTTATTATCCTTTCATACAAATAGGAAGATATGCTGGTGAAAAACAACATAAAAAAGACCCATAGTGCCAAAAAAAAAGGAAAAAAAGAATAAGTCTGGTTAAAAATGTCAGTTCTGAAACCCGCGTTGCAGCCCAGTCTTCCTGTGATTAATGTGAGTTTTGGTGTCTTTTTTCTTTTCTTTTTTCTGCCCAGATTCCTCGCTCATCATTTGCGTGAAATGTAAGATACAGGACGAAGATGGCGGTTTGTCAGGATAAATCCTCTTTTTTTTTGTCGCAGTTATCAGTTGGCATCTGCCGTGGCCCCCGTGCCTCTCTCAAAACAGCAGGCAGCCACCCCTCTTCTTGCGCTTCTTGACCTGCAGCGCCGCCCTGGTGGCCATCTCAAATACCTCCCGCACTCCTTCCTTGGTCTTGGCCGAGCACTCCAGGTAGCCAAAGGCGCCGATCTTGTTGGACATGTCACGGCCTTCCTCTGGCCTCACAGGGTCCTGCAGGATGCACAGACACACAGACACACACACACACACAGACACACACACGCGCAGACACACACACACACAGAAACACACACGCGCAGACACACGCAGACACACACACACAGACACACAGACACACACACACACAGACACACAGACACACACACGCGCAGACACACACACACACACACACACAGAAACACACATGCGCAGACACACACACACACAGACACACACACGCGCAGACACACACACACACAAACGTACACACACACACATACACACACACGTACACAAACGTTGGTGGGTTACACACAGGATTACATTATGACTGCGCTAGCTGGCTGATTCAGGATCAGCGACAGACCTGCTTCATCTTGGCCAGTTCGCTGCGCGTGTGCTCGTCGTTCCTCAGGTCCTTCTTGTTCCCCACCAGGATGATGGGCACGTTGGGACAGAAGTGCTTCACCTCGGGGGTCCACTTCTCCGGAATGTTCTCTGCGGACGGAAGAAAGGCGTGCCGTTAAACCGCCGTGACACCAAGCTAGCTCAAGCGCGGCCCGAAAGCGCGCTTTCACTTTTCATTCGCTTGAAATGTGACGCCGGTGCGTGACGGGCAAGGAACCGGGCTTGTAACCGAAAGGTCACGGGTTTGATTCCTGGGTAGGAAGCTGCCATTTTACCCTTGAGCGAGGTACTTAACCTGCACTGCTTCAGTATGTATCCGGCTGTCTAAATGGATGCCGTGTAAGTGCTGTGTGTAAAAGGTTCGGTAAGTCGCTCTGGATAAGAGCGTCTGCTGAACGCCTGTAATGTGATGTAATGAGACGTCTCGATGCTGTGGAGTCGTTCGCGCGCGCGAGTCCGTCGCAGGCAGTGATGTCGGACCCCCTGAGAGAACGCAGGCAGGATCAGCCTGGGCTCCGGAGACCTGCGTCTTAATCATCCCCTCAGGAACCCGAGCCCTGGGTCTGTGACTCCGCTCGGACCCGCTGGCCTGTGACTCCGCTCAGACCCGCTGGCCTGCTCCTTTACAGTTCATTAAAACAGCTCTGGACTAAATGAGCCCCAACGGAGCGGTTTAAAGCACGTTTATATTCCACCTGGGACAGCGAGTTCAGAACCGCTCCCGCACTCAATACACCGCACCAGCGCCTGCGCTGCCAAGGGTCAGACACCATAAACATACCAGATACGTTCTGAAGACGACGGGTTTACCAGATAACGGAGTTTTCTCTTGATTCTTTAACCTGATTATTATGCAGACTTAGTCATCCAGAGCGGCTCAGCTCCTCACGTATCGCGTGGCGGTCTCACCTGGGACTGCGCTCAGCGCAGAGGAATGTGGCGGGTGGCTCAGTGTGCGGTAACCCTGACGGACTGTAAAACAGTGGAGGACCTTTTAAAATGGAGGATGTCAGAGAACCTCTGCTGGGATTCTCATCAGCTCTCTGACATGGAACTGAGCAGAAGGGCTTCCTTTTAGTCACTATCACTATGGAACTGAACTCAGATTGCAGCATAAAGAATAAACAGTAAGTAACAGTGCGGAAATAAGACAAATATTGACTCTTTTTCTTTTGCAATCCTAGCTCTATTGTCTTTCCCCCGGCTAGAGCACACGCAGAGCGGAAGTGTATCTGTGGAGAAGTGGCAGTTTGTTTGTGTGAAGCCAAGCCTCTCGTTTACAGAAGACAGGACCTACAGCAGGACCGGGACTGAAACAGCCCACTGGCACCAGGGCTGTGAGCTCTGGTTCAGCTTCGCTCAGATCTGTACCTGAATTCACACTTAAACCCTTCAGGACCGGTCTCTCTCACACACGGACACGGACACGGACACACACGGGCACACACAGACACACACAGACACACACAGACACACACACACACACACACACACACACTGAGCTGAGCACGTAGATGCAGGTGAGGAGAGGAGGGGGGCGGGGCCTTACCTAAGCTGCACACGGGCAGTGAGGTTCAGGTGAGGGGCGGGGCCTTACCTAAGCTGCACACGGGCAGTGAGGTTCAGGGGCGGGGCCTTACCTAAGCTGCACACGGGCAGTGAGGTTCAGGGGCGGGGCCTTACCTAAGCTGTCGGGGCTGTCGATGGAGAAGCACATGAGGATGACGTCGGTGTCGGGGTAGGACAGCGGCCGCAGCCGGTCGTAGTCCTCCTGGCCGGCCGTGTCCCAGAGCGCCAACTCCACCTGCAACACGCAGAGAACAGCCAACTCACCGCATGAAGCACCGCAAACTCACTGCGTTCACACCGCCAACTCACCGCATGAACCACCGCAAACTCACCGCGTCCACACCGCCATCATACCTCGTGAAACACTGACGCAGGTTCACACCGCTAACTTCGTGTTTCACAGGGTGACACACATTCACACCGCTAACTGGGTTTGGTGAGAAACTGATCTCCAGCAGATAGCAGATCAGCTGGGTTTGCCCCCCTGCCGCGCCCCTGCCACCCCGCCAACCCCCCAACCCCGCAACCCCGCACTGATCCAAGCAGGTTGAGCCACAGTCATTAGCCACTGCTCTGAAGGAGGCGGCTCTCCTTCAGAGCACCCAGAATAGCAGTGCGCAGGACAGCTCGGAGGTACAAAGGGAGCGACGAATTCCAGAGATGACTAACGAGCAGGAGCCTGTCCCGCCGGACGGACCGCTTATCGTCGGGGAAGAAAGCGCGGAAAAAGAAAATAAGGGCTAAATTTAAACTCTGCGCTCATGGGGAACAGTTTGGGGGGGGGGGGGGGGGGGGGGGGGGCGGGTAAGAGAGACAAAGAAAGAGAAAGAGAGACAGAGACAGAAAAGAGAAAGAGAGACAGAAAGGGAAAGACAGAGAAAGAAATAGAGACAGAGACAGAAAGAAATAGAAAAAGATAGCAAGAGATAGAGAGGGAAACACAGATGGAATGGGGGGGGGGGGGGGGGGGGGGGTGGAGGCAGTCTCCCTCTGCAGATCTTATCTATGTGTTGTGGAACAGGGGAATTCTGATAGCAGTTATTATTCATCACAGCCTTATGTACGGTATCGGTGACAACAATGATTTTATTGGGGGGAAATAAAATTACAATAAAAAAATTCACACAATAAAAAAATAAATAAAAACCCCAGGTGGATTCTGGGAAACCCCATGATGGCCAGCCCTGCGTCTCTGACTCTGAACTTCCTGTTGGCCAGACAGGGCCCTTCCCTTGAAATTCCCCATGGGGGGGGGGGCTCCCATGGCCCTAGTCCTCCACACAGGAAGTCAGGGAACGTGGCCACTTCCTGTTTCACTATGCACTGTTCCAACCGGTTTGTGACCAAACAAACACAATCTGTCCATCGGCCTGTAGGCAGCCAATCAATCTCTCAGGCTGCCGTCCATTGAGAGGCATGCAGCCCTCTCACCAGGGAGCACACCCACAGCCTGCGTACGTATGCGTGCTGTACTCACAATGCACAGCACAATACACAGCACAATACACAGCACAATGCACAGCACAATACACAGCACAATGCACAGCACAATACACAGCACAATACACAGCACAATGCTGAGTAATGACTCAGCAGCAGCCCTCCCGCTCCAGTCACAGGGGTTTTTATTAACAGGAATTGCAAAGGCCGAGGTGTTTACACTGAACAGGAAGCGGCTTTGTAATAAGCGCGGCTTTGTTTGCAGCCTTGAGCCCGGATGACTGCGCTTGTTTGCCGACACACTTACGCGGTCCAGTTTCTCTACATACTAAGTCCTCCTGCTCGCGCTGCCTTCAGACTCACAGAACAGGCCCAGGGGTTATGTCAAGCGCACCTCCCTAACTCAAACAAGCTTTTCTCCTCAGCTGTTTCCTGGTTCGATGGCTTGTCCGTGCAGTGCTCTCTGCAATGCACAGCACACAGTGCTCCGGTGTCTTTGAGTTTAGAAGCCCAAGCCCAGTGCCAGTTGGTTATGGGTTCAAAT